>NW_017297574.1:187377-197908 GCF_001594075.2 Trachymyrmex cornetzi
GGCGGGGAGGATGCGGAGGGGGTGCCGCCTGTTACCCGAACTGTCCGTGGGGCCGCCCCTAGTAACGTCACCCATCCCGGTGCCCCTGGTGTCGAAGTTAGGAGACCCCCGAAAACCTAAGGCCTAGCACCACAGCCGAAGGCAAGTAAGGGGCTGGAACCCAGTGCCTGTGATGCCCATCCGCAGGCCAAAGGTATATACCTTCCCCCCGGCGAAACTTGGGGCTCTGTCAATAGATAAGGTAGGGTACACCCTGGAGGGTGCAGCCGATATGGGCAGTGGGAAAAACCAAAATGGAAATAGACGAAAACACAACATCAATGGCTAGTAAGGAATCTCGAGAGGACAAGGAGGAACATAGAAACGAGGAGGATCAAAGGAAGGAGGACCGAGAATACGCGGAGAACTCGCATTTAGCGATTTACTTTGAGGACCGCTCCCAAGAGATGAGAACAGAGAGAACAAAGGAGGGTAGAAGCTCCTTTTTCAAGAGACCAGAACCTAAATCCTATACGGACAAAACCATAGAAAGAAGTAGCAGGGACTCCTCCGCGATGGAGACGGAGATCCACGAACTCAGCTCATCGGAAAGCGACGTGGGAGTAGAGTACGGCAGAAACAGAGGAAGAAGAGCAGTGATAGAAGAGAACTCCGATGCATCTCCACCAGAAAAAGTAAATGTAGGAAGTGCAGGACCTCAAAGGACCGCAGGAAATAGAAAAAGGGAAAGATTGGAATCTGACTCGGACAGCCGTAAGAGCAGGACGACAGGAGAGTACGTCGGCAGAAAAGAGGCAATATTCAGATATAATGAGGCCAAGGAAGAATCACTTCAATTGGATAGGGAGAAAATCATTAGAGAATACAGCGCCATAGAGCTGTTCAAAAAGGCCAAGGTCAACTTAGACAAAATTAAAGAACAAATGGAGGATTTGACCAACGAGGAACTAGCCGAAAAGATTAATTATAACCTGATTGAGGTTTTAAGAATTGCAAGATCATCTAGCAATTTGAAAGGAACCTTTTAAAAAAGCTTAAAAATCGCGGCGGCTTCCTCAATAGGAATATTAGAAATTTTTAAGAAAAGAGCCTCCCTCTCCAAGGAGGAAGCACGAACGGAGGAAACCAGATCAAAACGAGAAATCGCACTTAGGATGAGGCTGGAAGAAGTGGAGGCAAAGAAGAAGAAGACCTTCCAAGCAGCAGGGAAGGCAGAGGCATATCGAACCGTGCTACAAAATATTAAAAAGGAAAGGATAGAAAAGAAAGACAAGAAAAACAAAACTCCCAGCCCCAAAGAGAGTAGCAACAAGAAATCTACTTCGATAACGCCGAGAAAGAGTCCAAGACGAGTCCCATCTGCCAACATTAGGACAAGAGAAAGACTCGCCTCTTCAGAGTCGGAACAGATGGAAGCGGAGAAAACAAAGAGAAAGGTCACTCTCGACGAACCGGAAAACTGGCCGGAAGTCAAACGTCCTACCCTCTGCGGGAAAAAAAAATCATTAGGGAGGACCTGGAAACACAACGAGCAATATATAAGGTCCATAAGAGATACATTACCGACATACATGGTGACTCCGAGGGCCAAAAGACAGACTCCTGGGAGCAGGCAGGAAAAAGCCACCAGCCAAATACGAGTGGAATAAATAATACCACCCCAAGAGCCTTGGCCGAGATGATTAGAGAGATCGTGTCGGAGGAATTAAGTAAACTTCAAAAGAAGCCAGTAGTGAAGAAAGTTCAAATCCTAAAAACTTCTCCAACAGCTAAAACGAGGGAGAAGCCGCGACAAAAGGCGGAGTATCCCAAGGAGAGCAATAAATAGGAAACAGAACCCACGCCAACGACAACTAGGACACCAGAAACGTCAGGAAAACCAAATCTGGATGAAAAAAGAAAGGAAATACCCTGGACAAAGGTAATAGGCAGAAAAGCGAGGAAGGAGCAAAGCACAGGAAAAACGATAGCAGTGGGAAATAAAAACACGCTGGTTAAACACAGTAAGCAGGAGCGCACAGCCGGAAATAATAGCAGCAAACGCGTGCCCAGAACGGCAGCGGTGCAAATTAGCTGCCGTGGAGATGAGACCTACGCGGATGCGATGCGTCTATGAAAAGCAAAATAGACATCAACTCCCTAGAGATACGGGAGAGAAGACCGAGAAAGGCGAGAACAGGGGCTCTGTTGGAGATCCCGGGAGCTGAGGGCGCCGAAAAACCAAATAAGCTGGCCGATAAACTAAAGGAGGCTCTTGGAGAAGAACAAAATGTACTGATCTCCCGCCCAGAGAAAACAGCGGAAATCAGGTTGAGAGACCTAGAGGAGTCAATGACAAAGGAAAACATAATAACGGCTCTGATGATCAAAGAAGACTGTCCGGCGAAAACCTTCAAACCAGGGGAGATCTCAACGTCACTACAACGGACTAGGGACCTTATAGCTAAGATGTCCACTGGCTGCAGCCAAAAAGATAACCGAAAATAAAAGGATACGTATTGGATGAACAGCGGTTAGAGTAGAGCTGCTCCCAGTAAGGACAGCTCAATGCTTTCTATGTCTGGAGACCAGACACGTGAGGAGCCAGTGTCGTAGTGAACACGATAGAGGAATGGTATGTTACAGATGTGGAAAAGGTCACCTGGCTAGAGGATGTCAGGCACAGGTACACTGCATTATTTGCGACGAGAAGAAACTGAAAGCGAATCATCGGATGGGAGGATTGGCATGCAAGTCAACCACGCCACAAGGACGCAAATCAGGCGGTGCGAAACAAGGAATCTTCAAGAACAATAGGAAGATTATACAAAAGCCATCAGGGAGAAAAGACCTAGATAGAATGGAGATAGAGACAATAACAACAACGGACACCCCAGCAACGAAGGAAAGAGGGGCTAGAGAATCCAGCGTTGTCAGATCCATGGCGGCATGCAGCGTCAAAGATAGACATACGCTGGAAGCGGAACAAACACAGGAAATGATGGAGGTTGAAGTAACGCAGGAGGAACTCCCGGACACCCAACCGCTACAAACAGAGACGGATTGACCGAAGGAAGGACAAAGCTGGTCCAACGACGGCCAACCAGGCGAAATAGAGGAAGGAGAAAGAGAGGGAGGACTCTCAACGAACGAAAGAAATGATTAATAAAATATTACAAGCTAATATAAATCATTCTAGGGACGGGCATGATATCCTCATGCAAACTATGGCGGAAGTGGATTTCTCCTTGGCCGTGGTGTCAGAACCGTACACCATCCCAGTAGACCATCCCCATTGGATCTCAAATGAAGAGGAGACAATCGCCATAGTCTGGAGACAATCGCCATAGTCTGGAGACAAACTCGAAACGCAATCCCGTGTACCCCTCATATTAAGGGGTTCCATCTCTATACGGTGGGGGGACATGGTTCTGGTGGGAATATATCTATCACCCAGCCTAGAAATGAGCGACTTCGAGGATGCCCTCGACGAACTGGAGAGATGGATCCCCCAGATATAGAATAAACCCATATTCGTGGCAGGGAATTTTAATGCAAAATCAGAAATGTGGGAGTCACCAAGGACAGACACACGCGGGACCTTAGTGGCAGAATGAGCCAGTCGGCTGGAGCTGTTATGTCTAAATCATGGAGAAAAAAGCACATGTATAAGGACAAACGGAGAATCTATCATTGATCTAACATTTGCCAACCCACTGGTTGCCAAAAGAGTAAATTCCTGGATGGTGTCGGACAAAGAGTCAAAGTCGGATCATCAATATATAGAAATGCAAATACGACCCACGGGAATGCAAGAAGTCAAAAGTAAACTTCCACGGGCCAAGCGTTGGACCACGAAAAAACTTGAGGAGGACAGGTTCATAGCAGCTATACTAGCAGGATGTTGGCCACGAAACAATCAGATGGCAATAGAAGACACGGAGACACTTGCTAAAGTTACCCAAGAAGTGCTAACAAATGCATGTGACGTCGCAATGCCGAGGACGGAACCTAGACCGCGCATGGCAATGCCCTGGTGGTCGGAAGAGCTAGCACAGCTGAGAACGAATCTCTCAGGTGCACGAAGACGGCTCAGAAGACTGAGGAGGAGAGACGGACATCATCCGGACGAAGACGAAATCCAAATGAGACTGGGGGAATTCCGCCAAGCGCGAGACACCTTCAGCAAGACCTTCAGAAAGGCAAAGGAAAAAGCTTGGGAAGAATTTCTCTTAACCCTAAATGAGGACCCATGGGAACGCCCATATAAAACGGTCCTCAATAAACTCAGAAGATGGGCACCTGCTGGATAGAGTTTTGGCCGGATTATTTCCGCCACCACCAATGGCGCCGGAAATGACGGCTTGATGGAACCTGACCTGCCCTCGGAGGGAACGTCGGCCTGGAGAGAAGAACTGGAAGTAACCCAGGAGGAATTGCAATATGCAATAATACGGATGAAAAAGAAAAAGGCAGCCCCAGGTCCGAGCGGGATCCCGTCGGAGGCATGGGCATTAGCTGCGACTGTAATAGCGGGAGAACTGAGAAGACTCTATACAGAATGTCTGAAGAGAGGTGAATTTCCAAGCGTATGGAAAAATTCCAAGCTGTGTCTACTAAGAAAGCATGGGAAGCCAGAAGATCAGGCAATGGGGTATCGCCCCATTTGCCTGCTAGACGATTAGGCCAAGATACTAGAAAGAATAATATCCGAAAGAATCATTGACCATCTCAATGGAAGGGATCCAAATCTTAGCCCGTCGCAATTTGGGTTCAGGAGAGGGAGGTCCATAATTGACGCGATCGCCACCGTGAGAACGTTCATGGAAGAGGAGTTTAGGAACAACAACATGGTGATAGGAGTATCACTAGATATTGCAAACGCCTTCAACTCACTACCGTGGGGAACTATTGGCACTGCCCTGCGAAGACACAGAATCCCTCTATACCTTAGGAGGATTACTAGAAACTATTTGGAAGAAAGAAAACTTTCATTCTCTAAAAATGACGGCATGGCCAGTGAAATACCGATAAGAAGAGAAGTTCCACAGGGGTCTATTCTGGGCCCACTTCTGTTCTGGTCTATTCTCGGCTTCGACACAGTAATGTCGGAGGAGGATCTACCTGCAGAGTGTCTCGTGATTTGTTATACCGATGACACAATGATTCTGGCAGCTGGAAGTAATTGGGAGGAAGCAACGATTCGTGCGAACATCGCAACCGACTTAGTAATCCAGAGGATTACAGAGTTGGGGCTAAAAGTCTCACCGACGAAGACCGAGGCAGTGGGATTCCACAACAAAGGCAGGCCAGCCTCAAAGGCAGGCCCACACCTCACTGAGAGTCGCAGGCACAGAGGTCAGGATAGGTACACGCATGAGATATCTTGGACTAGTTTTAGACAGTAAGTGGACCTTCAACGACCACTTCGCTGAACTGGCTCCAAGACTGGAAATGTCGGCATTAAGCTGAAGCAGACTCCTTCTCAATTTGGGAGGGCCACGCAATAGAGTAAGGAGACTATACGCCCAGGTAATATCTATCGCTCTATATGGAGCACCTATCTGGGCATACGAAATCAACAAAAATAGGAAGACGCTACAGATTTTCAGGGCGTCACAAAGGAGGATGACGGGTAGACTAATAAGAGCGTAAAAAACTACCTCGCTCGCGGTAAATACGGCTTTAGCAGGGATGCCCCCCTTTGAGCTAGAGGCCAAAAGACAAGAAGAAGTTCATGAAAGAATATCGGACTTGAGGAAGGACAACCTGCATAGTACCCCCTTACCAAAGGGCTCCGTAGACACAATCAAGGAAACATGTAAAAGAAAGATGATAAGGGAGTGGAAATCATCGATGAAAGGCACGGAGCAGGGAGATAATGCAATCATCGGCGCGATTGGAGAGCAACTTCAAGAGTGGCTAGATGCAAAGGTGGGTCTCTCTTTCCGAGCGACACAGGTTATTACTGGTCACGGCTGCTTCAGCAGGTACTTGTGTCGTATCGGAAGGGAGACGACCACAAGATGTTGGCACTGCGAGGCGACGAATGATTCGTCAAGACATACTCTCAGGTATTGTCCGGCCTGGGACCAAGAACGCGCAGCTCTGATAGAGACCATTAGACCAGACCTCACACCTAGCACGGTAATCAGAGCCCTGAGAAGAAACGACAGCAGAAAGACCTTCCTACGCTTCTGCGAAACAGTCATGAGGAAAAAAGAAGCAGCGGAAAGAGCGAGAGAGGGAGTCATCGTACCCTCAGATATGCAGGACAGCTAACAGTAATGCTAGCAGTAGTTCTAGTTAGATAACTAACAACACAATTGATACGGAACTTAGAACCATTAAGCTACACTAAGTTACGATAGGAGAGCTCTATGAGCTAAACCGAGAAGGGGGTGCAGGGTGCGTGCGAGATGCACAGAGGGATAGGTGAGAACACCGGCTAGCGGAACGGTGAGAGACTCTGGCGACAGGGCCTCGAAAACACGGGGAGGGGTATCTTCTCCATCTTTAACTTAGACGCCCCTCCCCGTGGCCCCAGAGCAATATGCCAATAGGAGGAGACTGACAGTCGCACCGACTAGCGGGGCGACTGGTCTCAACTTAAAACAATGGATAGGGAGGCGGTAAAGGCCGTGCCAGATAAGTCTGGCCCTCTATAAGAAAGACCCATGAGATCAAAGGCGGGGGCCCGCAGCCCCTTCGCGATGGGTAAGCGGGAAAGGGAGGGTGTGTCGCCGGCGACTTCACACCCTCATGTAAATAATGGTACGTTAAAAATCGTAACAGAGCGGGGACCCATCCGGAAGTACTACTGATGCGAAATTCCCGGATGGGTCCCAACCGTCCGGGTTAGGTACGCCCGCAGGGGTTTTAGTGGGTATGCCCTCAAAGGCAGCAGCCTTGGAGGGTGAGTCCCACATACCCCATCCCTCTCCCCCGAGGGGGATGGAAATGTGTATTGCATTTCCCCTGCGTCACAAAAAAAAGTCCGGTGAAGTCTGGTGAAGTCCAGTGAAGTCCGGTGAAGTCTGGTGAAGTCCGGTGAAATCCGATGAATTCCTCGAGTCCGACGAAGTCCAATGAATTCCTCGAAGTCCAATGAAGTCCGGTGAAGTCCGATAAATTCCGATGAATTCCGGTGAAATCCGATGAAATCCAGCGAAGTCTGATGAATTCATGAATTCTGATGAAGCCCGATAAATTCCGATGAAATCCGATGAATTCCGGTGAAATCCGATAAATTCCGGTGAAATCCGATGAATTCCGGTGAAATCCGATGAATTCCGATGAAGTTCGATGAAGTCAAACGAAGTCCGATGAATTCATGAATTCCGATGAAGTCCAATGAATTCCAGTAAAGTCCGATGAATTCCGATGAATTCCGGTGAATTCCGGTGAAGTCCGATGAATTCTGATGAAGTTAGATGAAGTCCGGTGAAGTCCGATGAAGTCAAACAAAGTCCGATGAATTCATGAATTTCGATGAAGTCCAATGAATTCCAGTGAAGTCCGATGAAGTCTTGAAGTCCGAAATCCAGGTGTACATCTATTTTTTGAGTGGTTACCCCCTCGGGTAGAGATGTACGCATGGCTGTCACTCTCGCACAGTCGGTCGCCGCCCACCACCGTTAGCATAAGGAAGGCTCATACGGGGTTTATAATAGAAATCATAGCGGTCGTTAGATCTTAAGTCCTAGAAAATTAATCAATCATACTCGAATACGAGAAGAAAAATCGACTATTAATCAATTTTCTACGACTCTACGACCACTACGATTTCTATTGTAGACACCGTCATCCCTTCAATATGTATAGAGCTCACTGCGCGCATTAGCTCAGTTCCCCTTTCCCATGCGCATAGAAGAACGGAACGGATCCCATGCTGCTTAGCGTGCGGTTGTAAACAGATTAGATAAAAAACACAATTCTAATGGGTGTATGGGACGAATATTACATTGTTGCTTTTTAAGGAACCTTAAAGTTACAATCAAAACTTACTATATTAATAGTTACTGCTGGTTATTGCTGCTACAAACTCAGCAAAAAATTTTTATGCATAAATATATGTATATAAATATATATAGTGTGCCCACGCACGCACGCATGCACGCACGCCAACCAAACGTTTGATATGCAAACTTTAACCAAACAATCTCCTAGTAGTGCATCGGATAACGCAAATGTCGGCGATAATTATCCAAAGTCTTGCAAACTGTAGGATTCACTTTGAAACATAACTCAGCTCCCAAACATGTTAGAGTAATGATTGTAATGTCATTTTAGAGCAAAAGTTTTCCACTGCAAAACTTATGTGGTAATATTTCTCGCTCCATCCTTGTTTTGCCCGTGAAAAGCTGAAAATCGTGATATTTTTAGAACTTTAACGCTGCTTATGATCTTCACAAATAAGATTATTATTCGTTCATTAGATGAGGCAAAAAATATTATTTTAAGAGGTATGATCACCCTAAAATTTTCAAAAAATTGAAAATTTTTTTTTGCTTTTTCGATATTTTATCATCACAAAAATAAGTAGCAATTGAACTTATAACGAAAAAAATGAGCGCAAACTGAGCGTTTACTGAACGCTATGAGCGCTTGCATATAACGCAAGCTGAGCGCTTGAACTTTAAACGCGTTTTTCTCAAAACATTTTTCAAATCGGCATGACAAATAACTTCAATAATTTCTATCCGAATGGGTTCAAATTTTAACTGCAACTTCTTAGACGCATTTCGCAGAGAAGTACGTAGGGGTTTTCGATATATAAAAAACTTTATATTTTATGAACAGTTTTTGAACAAAATTTTTAGCAAAAAATGCAAGTGTAACTTCAAATGCCCGTCATTCTTGAAAAAATATCAATATTTTTTCAAACTCCTACGTACTTCTTTAGGTATTTTAATGTACATTTAAAAAAAATTTTTTTTTGCTCTAGGTCAAAATTTGTGAATGCTAAATGTCATGCCCCGGAGCACCTCCATAAAAACCGTGCTAGATTTTGTCATTGGTAGCGCCGCCATTTTGGATGCAAAAAATAAAAAAAAATTTTTTAGTGGACTTCAATGTATGCACTAACTAATACTTTAATTAGATTTTATATTACATTATTTTTTAAACTAAAACAAATTTTTTAACTTATTGCTGTTTTTATGCTCGCTAGGGTGGCCATACCCCTTAATTATTTTAAAGTTGAGGTTACACCCTTCAAAACGCACCTCGAAAAATTGTCCTGCGATTCCTGGAGAAGATGAGATAGTCTCTTAAAAATCGGCAAAATTTGCATATTTTAGAGTAATCTCCTAATTTTGATGAAGAGTATATTTAGATAACGCTTAATTTCTTTCTTATGCGATTTTTTCAACAAGTCAAATAAAAATAAAAAATTACTCTGACTCTTGTAAAACTGTATAATTATTATTGAATATTTTACGTTATTACATATAACAACAAATATCTAAAAAAAAAGACTTGGAAGAATCTATCAATAATAATAAAAATAAGCAAGCCCATCAAAGCCAACATCAGTTGTTCGGATGCACAATTTATTTTCGTGTTAATTTAACAAATCATATAATATCAAAAATTAATTCATATACGTTTCGACCTCTATATTTGGGTCCTTATCAATATAAACCTAAATCCGCTTACATACTATACGCAAATTCCAAGCTGCGATACAGCTCATTTTTCTTTATCCAATTTCCAAGTTAGCTGTGTACGAAATACTCACATCAATATAACAATTCACACCGGCTTAATAATTAATATAAATCAAAAATTACATATACTAAACATCAAATCAAAGCTGGTATACTACCAAAAAATTAAAGTTATAAATATTAAAAATTATGCATACAGTCATATGCATTACATCGAATTGAAAAGAAAACTTATACAATATGTGAATTGCGATTAGAGTCATAAATTATGTGTTAATAATTGAAATACTGAAAGTTAATACAATTGTAAAGTTACCTGAATTAAGTCAAACGCATTGTAACTACATAAAAATATTAGTTCGTAAAATAATATGAAATTTAAAATAAATAACATTACGTCAATTTAGAAATAATTATACAATGATATAAACTTACATAAAATTATATTTATATTGATAAGGACCCAAATATAGAGGTCGAAACGTATATGAATTAATTTTTGATATGATTTGTTAAATTAACACGAAAATAAATTGTGCATCCGAACAACTGATGTAGGCTTGCTTTTTTTTATATTTTATTGTTATTACCAGAGATGGGAAGTAACTCGTTACTTGTAACGAAGTTACAGTTAGAGTTACTTTTTTTCAGTAACTGTAACTTAACTTCGTTACTTTCTTTCCATCTGTAATTATAACTTAACTTAGTTACATCTTTTAAGTAACTAGTAACTAATTTAATAGTTACTTTCTAGTTATTTTATATATTTGAAACGTATTTGTCAATTTAGTGTGTGGTAGTGTCCACTTGGCGCTACAAATACTTCGAAATATTTGATTAATCAGAAGAAAGAAATTTAATTAAAGCGTTCAATGAACTCT
>NW_017297574.1:198283-205065 GCF_001594075.2 Trachymyrmex cornetzi
GAAAAAAGTAACTTAAAAGTAACTTAAAGTTACTTTTTCAGTAACTGTAACTGTAACGAATTACTTTTCAGAGTCAATAACTTGTAACGGTAATTAATTACTTTTTGAAAGAGAAAAACTGTAACTGTAATTAATTACTTTTACAAAGTAACTTTCCCATCCCTGGTTATTACATACCTCATTCTTTTTACTAAATCGGAAATTGCGTTTTTTAATCGTATCTATACAATTTTGAATGGTGTGTGAAGTAACTGAGGGGCGATCTATGGAGAAGGAGGGTGAGTGTAATGAGAAAGACATTGATTGATTGATTAATGTGAGTAACGGTTACGATTATTGTTGATTTCTAGTTAGTCTTTCGCCTAAACAACGAATAGACAATAATTTGGGAAATTTCTAACCTGACAGTAGGGAGCAATCACCCTCGGTCTCGCATAGAGCATGGTTTCAGTACTGCCGTATGATTCCAACGGCACATATGTGATATTGATTTGAAATGAAAAATTGCTGAAGATGGTTTGAAGTAAACCGAAACATCTATAATTTTGAGTCTGTATTAATTATTATTGTTCTTAATATATCATGTGAACACACACTATTTGATTTGTAAGTTAATTGCGCAAAAATTACCGCGCTGTATATAGCTCTCATTGTCCATATACTATATTATTGTTTTTCATTAATGTCGAGAGCCCGATGGGTAATATTTTAAAATTATTATTGACTAAATTGAAAAATTTTCTTATACATGGTAATTATATTTCTTTCAATATTCTGTATATAAAATATGTTATTAAAAATCGTTTTGAAGATACTTCATGTATTATCAATATTATAAATATTATAAATATTATTAAATATTTTTGTATGGAGATGTAAAGAAAAAAATTAGCTTTTTTGAAAAAAAAATCATATTTTTATATTTTTCGATTGTTAAAAAATTGAATAACTCAAAAACAATACGTTATTTAAATTTAAAAGGATTGCTCCGTTTTAGTTCAAGAAAACCATATTTTTAGGTGATTATATTGGAATATCCTGTGTGTATATGTATAATAATTCTTTTTACCTTTTGTGAGTAGATGAAAACACGAGACACAAACGCGGGAATCAATATTTCCCTGGTATTCTAATCTGTATTTCATATTGCAACATTTGTTACATAGTACCTGCAAAATGTGTTGTAAATTTAAATATTGGATTGTTACAAAAAAAGAAATACAATATTACAAATTTAGAAAAATTAATTTATAAAATAAACGATATTGCGTAATATATCAATCAATAAATAATATAACTGGTTTGTCTTTATTTTTTAAATTCAATAAATACGTACTTTACCACAAGCACGACAATGATGACGTCTTTTAAGTACAGTAAATTTAACATCACACAACATACAACTAGATGCATCACTATCTGGAACCCAAAATGGAGGCTGTTTTCCCAATACTGTATTACATTCGACTAAAGAGTTATCAGAAATATCCGACGAAGCACCGTGATCTTCATCAACAACTCCAATTTCTGAGGGTTCTGGTACCTCTGGTGCAGTACTCGAAGATTCTGTTATATTTTTTTTTCAACATGAAAATTGAAGTTGTTATTTTTATAATTTTGTGAAAAGCATGTGATATACTAATTGACAAAACAAGTGATTATGAATAAAGATATCAAAGTTTCTCGAGATAGAACATGGCCTATCAGCTATCAGTAGCAGAACACTTGCAATACAGCAACTTGCAGCATAGCAGAAATCGTATGATGATTTATTATATAATAGTATAAATACACAAAAATAAATCAGAATACTTTTTAACAAATTAGAATATTGCGCTTCTTAATTAATTTGTTTAATAATCTGTAAAACTTACAAACAAGACTTATGAAATAGAAATTGAACTTTTATTTTGAGGCCAAGTAGTCAGTGAAAAAGCAATTCTCCATAGAAAGAATTGTTATCCGAGTTTTCAATAACCAATTTAATATTTTCTAAATCCTATATTGGAATTGTATCAGAAAATAAGCTGATAGAAACAAAAACTACACACTTTATTTTCATTAGCTGCATTTTGTAGTCTTTATATTTACCTGTAACACAGAAGTTTGAATACAAGAAAAATACGTCATATAGCAATAAACGAAAGAACTATAGTTCGATATTGATATAACATATCTAACATAATATTGGTATTTTTGTCATAATTTAGTGACAACATGCTGTAATTTTATTGTTTTTACTGTTATTTTTTTAGACGCATGCTCGATTTCTACCATGTTTTTACCATCTTGCCGTGCAAGTGAATAAGTTCGATTTCTAACAATATTTGCCAGTAGAGTATGAAATCATATTATGCTCAGATTTAATTTCTGTTGACATATTGTGCCAACATAAAATTACTATCTTTAGAATTTCTTCATTTTTATAACGTTTTTGAAGCATATCAGGACATGGAAATTGCTTGCTTTCTATTGTATTTTTGCCAACATTGACTGAGACGATAGACCATGTTTGGCTGCTGCTAAAGTTTTGACAAGATAGTATATAGTACAGGATTTGCAATATGTGATCATGCCGACCTGACAATTTGGGGACTTGCGCTAGTGCTCTCTCTTTCAAAAAAACGCGTATAAAATATTGTGAACAAAAAACTGATATACCAGAATTCTTTGCTAACTTTTTGCTTTGAAATACTACAAAGAGAAATTAAAAATATGAATGATTATAAATATACTAACACTCATTATAACTATATAAAAATAAAGCGAACATAAAAATAAGAAGTTAATTAGTTTAAGGAGATCATAAAGTCGTCCGTTTTATCAACTAAACACTAATTTTTGTAACGCATTTTCATATATACTTCTTTTACAGATTTTAGAAACCCTTTTTCAGAATTAAAACATAGGCAATAAGAATCTTTTTAGACCGTACGTGAAAACACAATCGATAAACTAGAAACTAAATGCCTATAACGGTCGAAGCTGAATCTTTAATGCTTAAGTAATTCAATGTAAATTATATATATATATATATATACACTATATATGTATATGCGTATTATACCATATTTATAGTCATTAGAACTGCGTGTCGAATTGGTTTTTCGGACTTACAAACGCAATTAAACTATTGAAATAATATCACAAATTAAATTAAATTGACATGCAATTTTTAATTAATTCGATGCTCAATCAGGCATTATATTAGGAAGATGAAAAACTGTAAATAAATTTTGCGAAAAATATTACCTCGATCAGGAGTCGAACCTGGATCTCTTGTATTCCGTACGAGCGTCCTAAGCCTTTAGACTACCGAGGCTTTAGTAATATTCCTCGCAATAATCGGTGTATGTACGGAAATATATGCATATATATATATTAGTAAGAGAAGGTCGCGGATATCGACATATAACTTTGTTTTTAGACAATATTTCTTAAACAAAAGATAAAAATAAAACTTTAAATACATAAATATAAACTAAAAAGTGTCTTCTGTCAGATAACGCTTAACAGTTTTTACAATATTGTCTGTAATTTTGCAATAATTATTATTATATAATATTTTATTATATAATAATTTTTTCGTAAGATACGCAAAAATGAGCGTTTGACAAAATGGGCTCCAAAACTGACACAGTGGGCAGTAATGCCACATACTCCTATTCTTTTTCTTTTACAGAAATTATTTGTATAAAAGGCAAGTGAATGCATATAAAATTTTCCAAAATTTTTTCACTACGATATAAAACATTTTTGTTGAATTATATGCTTTATTTTATGCTGTTCTGCAAGATGCAAATATGTAACGCGATAGTTTTTCAAGGGCTTTCCAGTATTGTGTAACATTGCCTTCAGCTCCGACAGATATTTGACACTATAAAGCAACATTTCACATATTAAGTTAGCTCATGATTTATTTTACAGACAGGTGTGCCGGTTTATGCTGTACCCCGATTTTATATTTAAAACCGTATTATAAAAAAACTAGGAAAAAAATAATATACCTAAATAAAACTGATTTAGGAAATTACAAGCATTTGAAACGACGTAATATTATTAGTAATATATTATAGTTACTATTATTAAAATTACGCAATTTGCAAAAAAAATCATGAGAATTTTATTTTCGCATAAGTACATAAAATTCGTTTTTAGCTGATTTCGTATAGAAACAAGCCATACATATACGGATTATGGATTTACACTTTTTTAATTAACTAAATAGATTATATTTTTATTAGTGTTATAATAAAGTACAATAGTTAGTTTCTGAGAAATAAGGGGGTTCGCTTTAGGCCTATGTCAGTATCGGCGACTTTCCTCTATATACACTACTCAAAAAAATGGCATAGAGAGAGAGAGAGAGAGAGAGAGAGAAATTATGGACAAAAATTGGCCAACTCTGACTAATAACTTTGCGAAAAATTCGTACAATAACGTGTTTTTTAAAATTAAAGTTTGAAATCTCTACTTTAAGACTCTACATTGTTAAATTTTATAGGGTCAAATTTAATTATCATATTAGTAAAAAATAACGATATATTTAGTAGGAGCAGTGGCGACTCACATTAGGTTAAATTTGACACTATAGATTTAAGTGATATGACCAGATTTTAAGTTTGATGCACCTCTGCCACTGTAACTCAACACGACGGTGTGTTTGTCGTTTTGAAAATTGCAGTTTGACGGAATGCACGGACTTTGTAAAATTTTTTGGGGGAATGTCGTTTGCAGCAGCATAAAGTTCGAACTTTCCCCTTTGATTTAAAAAAAAAATAAGTCACTGCGATTTTTTTCGCAAAGTTATCGTTAGTCAAAGTTGGTCAATTTTTCCCACAATTTTTTTAAGCCATAATTTTTTTTAGCAGTGTATATATATATATATATATATATTGTGATGTGACATGTTCCGTCCATAAAGGTCATAAGACCCGACCGAACAGCGCCGCTGGCGTCCTAGGTCCTTCCACCTTTAGAAGGTGGACGCACAGGCGTGCGCTTTTTGCTGTTTCGGTATCGCGCGTCTCGCAGATATTCTGTATCGAATTTCTTTTTGTTTTCTGTGCTCTGTCGTGCTGCGAGTCTTGCAGGATACTTGGCAACACTACTTTGCAACCCTATATATCACGAGTCGTCTGATCGAACCAGCGGAGGAAGGACAGCCAACAGAGGTTTAAAGGCGGAGTAGGAGAGGAAAAGGTTGGCCGGGGCGCACAACATCTTGTTGAGAGAGTGACACGCAGGCCATATCGCTCCATGCTTTAATTGTCGTTTTATTTCGAGATTCTGTCGCTCATTACATCGCATTACAGGCGCATTTTCTCCGATGAGAAAACCGCAAGGGCAGCAACCGGGGATGGCCACTCTACGCCCAAGGTCGGCGAGAGACCCCACGACGGAGCTCGAGGAGACCTCCCCTGCGGGGCTGAAACCACGGTTGGGTAAGGAGGTACCGACCACGGGGATGCCGCCGCCGAGATACGAATCTCTTACCTACAGAAAATCAGGGAGAGTTCCCGAAGCAGCCGAAGAAACCCTGCGGCTCTCAATTATATTCCGCGCCAGAACACAGGATATGCTAGCGACACAAATCACGCTATTCGCGGAGACGCGAGGCAGCGCGCTAATTAAGCGCGATTAGACCCCCTCGTAGGAAACAGCGATCACTGCGTACCTCCGAAAGAATCAGCGCCCGGCACTTATGCTGTGGCTACAGCATCGGGAACGTGTGAGGACTCAGGACGGTAAAACGAGAGCGAACGAAGAGAGCTACCAGGAGGACTACCGGACGAGACGGACGTCAATCAATTGTAAGGTTGCCAATTTCTTGTAGGGGAGGCGCGTATTATTATCGGTTTCGTTTTCATTTACACAGCGCACACGGAATTGCGATTGCGTCAGTTTTCTCGCGTTAATGTCGTATGAGCGCGCCGCCTCCCCTGATTACGCAGTACGATAATTCCGTTAGAGTCGTTGTCGTTTTCGCATCCGCCTAAGCCACAGCCTAGTCATTATCGTTAAATGTTATCGCGCAATTGTTGTATTGTATCTCGGTGTCGGAACGTTGTCCGCGTATTTGTGATCTCTTTCTAACGCTCTGTACGGCAACTCGAAATCCTCGCGAGCAAGCACGAGATCACGCCGTGTTTGATGTTACGCCGTAACCATTATCTATCGCGGCTATCAAAGGACCGAACTTTTGTTCGCGAGATCTTGCTCGAATTATCCGGGAGAGGCGTGAGCTTGTGCCGCTAATCATTAATGCCATTGTTCTACGTTATTAGAAGCGTACCGAGAAAAGTACGTCTTAAAATTACTGTTTCTATCGCCTGCTATTGCCACCAACTTGTTAAACTAGAGATTTGTAGAATACATTGTTACTTTATTTCTATTAAGCACTGTGTTATTTCTTATGGCCGCCCTGTTCGTTCCTCTAACGATCTTGTGTACTCAATTACGAACCACTCCCTCTGCCATTTTCGAGGCTAAGCTGCCGGTTGAGAGGGCCGTAGACGTTCGCAGTTTAATGTAATATTGCGTGGAAAATAATCCGAGTAATTTTAAGTAAGAGTGGCACGCTCGCTCGTGCCTGGCGCCCAATTATCGATTTCGAGATCTTGTACTGTGTGTCGAAGCGATCGGACGAAAAAGAAATTTCGGTTTCTTTTAAGACCGGACGAACTCCGAGCATATAATTATCGGTGATTATAAAGAATAAGCTGCGAATGCGCGACGAAGTTGCACCACGTTTGTGAGTGCGGTTGCAATATATATATATA
>NW_017297574.1:205936-209964 GCF_001594075.2 Trachymyrmex cornetzi
CCCTGAATGACCTTCAAAATGACCTTCCAAGGATTTTTCAAGGTCAGTACCATACTTCCCCCGTGTAACCCTAAACTTTTCATACGAAACATTTTTCTCTATCCCTACTAGTTTTCGAGATATTTGACTGGATCACTTCAGATGGTCCACCCTGTATATATACATAAATATATAATTTACATCGTATTATTTAAACATTAAAAATTCAGCTTCGAACATTATAGACATTTAATTTCTAAAATATACGCATTCATACGTGTTTGTGAGGTAAAGTTTATCGAAAACGAAAAAAAATTGTTTAAATTGAATATTTTTTACAATTTCTTAGTCTAACACGGTGTCTAAAATTGTCAAGTCGTGACAACATTTAATTGATACAAAAGCTTTGCAATCTGTATATTTAATGAAATTATAATCCCCAGCCTGTAATTTATTTGTAGTTTACACGAACAAACAACTTATTTTTGTCACGTTCTTGGAATTAAACTTAGACCTAAGGTGCGTTTCGTTTTGTGCTTACAGCGTTGTAATGCATCATTTAGTTTAATATTTGATAGACAACGAGATGAGCAGCATGTAAGCGTGAAAACGAAGTGTGCGTTAGTGTTGCACGATTCAATCAAAAAGATCGATTTTTTTAATCGGTCTGAATCATAACTGCGAAGATCGATTCATGAAAAAATCGAGCGATAAAGAATCAATCTTTCAATCTAACCTTCCATCCAAGCTAAACCAGAAAAATCGCTTGGGTGGGATTAAATTATTAAATAAATATATGAAAGTTATACAAATTTATTGTATACTTTAACTATTGAAATTAAAGTTATGATAGTAAATACAATTAATATATTGTATAATGTAACTTAGAACAAACTTTTAATTAGAAATTAGTTAGAAGTGCTGACACTGCGCTTCTGCCACGGGATTCACAAAACAATCCGCATCTAAGTAGTGTATCAAATGTGGTCGACAATAATGAGAGAGAGAGACCGTGGGAGACGGCCAATCTTTCTCTCATTCTCTCTCCCATTACACCATTGAATGGAATGAGATAGAAATGGCCGTCTGTCACGGTCCCTCTCTCTCTCTCTCATCCCTATCGACCATTTTGACACACGGATCGCGCAGTCCATTCTCTATGTCTTTAGTGTCACCTAAAAGAAAAGCAGCCTTAAGCCGTAATCACACTACACATTCCCGACTCTGACTCGACTACTGACTCGGACTCCCGACTTATTCTACCAATCACAGCAAGGCAGCAGCCGACTCTGACTGCCGACTCGAGAATAGAAATCACTCTATTCGATCGACTTTGAGTCGGGAGTCGGGAGTCAGAATCGGGAGCCTGTAGTGTGATTACGGCTTTAGGGGCTCTGTACAATAAAAGAAACAAGGAACAGAGAACAGAGAATAAGAATTTCAACCTATCAGAGATCATGTATTGTGGAATACGCAGTGTGTATTCCACAATATATGATCTCTGATAGATTGAAATTCTTATTTTCTGTTCCCTGTTAATTTTATTGTGCAGAGCCCTTTGGTCATAAATAATATAATGGTTGTGTGTTCGTAATCAATTCGATTTTTCCATGAAAAAATCGATCTACAAATTTAATCGAAACAAGAAAATCGAATTAAAAAACTGATTTTTTAAGTCAAAAAGATCGATTCTTCAAAAGATCGATCTGAATCGTGCAACCCTAGTGTGCATCCTTAATGCTTAAATAATACAATGTGAATTTTATATATATATATATTGCTAAAAAAATTGTGGCATAGGAAAATTGTAGATAAAAATTGACCAACTTTAACTAACGATAACCTGGCGAAATATTATCATAGGATAATGGTTTCTTTTTAAATTTAAGCTTGAAATCTCTACTTTAAGACGATACAGTCAGATGTTAATTCAATACAAAAATCGCATTTCTAGTAAGGTTGTATGTTGACGTTCTTAAATCGCAATCGCACTTTATCGGTAAAACAGCAATATCAAAGTTCGATCTTCTATTTAGAATCTCCTTAATCCTGAATCAAATGCTCACAAAATATGTCTTACATTGGAATTATTATATATTCACAAAACAAGTTTGAAAATGATTGAAAACGTATAAAGTAACAAGAATGGAACTATAATATATTAAGCAAATTAATTGCTGTAGAGATTTTGATTCCCAAAACTGTGATTACTCTTAAAATAGCCCAGTCTCAAATTTATTACTCATTATTTAAGTCAACAAAATCGATCAAAAGTTTGAGAATGCCAGCATTACGTATAAAAATAAAGTAAAAATTAAACAATATAGTTGCTGAGCCGATATTAATGTTTAAATACTTCTGGAATTTAACATTCTTAAAATTCAATCATACAATTACATTCATATTTTGTGGAGAAAGAGCAATTGAAAATCTAAAAAATAGTGATAATTCATTCTTTAGAAACTCTAAGTTCATGATAACCACCATTTTGATAAAAAGTAAGACTCAACTAACACATTACCTATACGTGTTAATTAATAATATTGCGTTCAAATTAATTCTAAAAGACTCATAATTAACATAAAAGTAACATAACATCAACATAACTATTAAGGTTCGACAGGAGTAACAAGTCAACACAGCATTCGAACATGAATTCAAATGAATTAAAAATTGCAATTTATTTAAATTTATCTGAGTTCGCGCTTTAGAGTCCCGGAGCGGAATTAAAATGAACTGATATAAATTGATACCTGAGGGCATAAATTTGTGGCAATTATTTAGAACGCCCTCTTCTACTTCAATTTTGATGAAATTAGATTCATTCGACACGTTTTTGCACGAAATGAAAGAATCTGACAGAAAAAAATGTTGCTCTGCCCCGAGAATCGAGATATTAATCATTAAAATTGACAATTACTCAGATTAAGCAATTACAGCCACGAAGTATTGTGACATGAGCACTGTAATCACACGTGTCCAATAACAATTAATTACTAAAAATAAATATTCTCTGCTTTAATTACACAAATTCTCTGCTTCATACCATAAACACAAAATTAAAAACAAATTCTCTGCTTATGTCTTCATGGTTAACTCATTTATGACATAAATATTTTTGAACTCAAAAGGATAGAAATGTACTATTTATCATGTTGAATTTGGATGTATTCATGTCCATATTATGTAATTTTTTCAATTCAAATGGATTTGAAAAATCAGAAGCGCGAATGTCGAAATAAATTTATTTCTATGTATTTCAAATTATTTTCGTTTGTTAGGAATTCATTTACATCTCATTTGCGATGCAGTTACATATCTGCACTTTGTTAAAGAGCATTTATACTGTAATGCCGTATGCCGTATACCATAATCTGTAAGAATTGACTGATTACAGTCGAGTATTCCTCTCTTACAATCGAATGAAAGATTACTAATACCCGACTGATTCGTCAATCCTTACAAATTACGTCATACGGTTAGTGCCAGTATAAATGCTCTTTTAGACTATACAATATATAGTCTTCTATAAGAAATATTTTGCAATAAAACTTGTTTTGGCTTATATTTTACGAAGTTATGAAGCCTGTTAAAGAGTCAAATTTTGCAATTTTGGTTTTTAAAATATTATATGTGCGTTTCATTTTCACGCTTATATGCGTTGTAAACATTATATAATTGCACTCGCGCGGCGTTTCTCAACAGATCGTGAGCCTGCACATTCCCGATTCGCGGAAATAAATAGACACGTACCTAAAAAAGAGAACAGCCGCTTTATTTAGAACGCAGTACGTTTAGTACTGCGATCAAATTGACGTCCGAGCGAATCGACGTCTTACTACAGAATCTGTCTAACTTGCGTTTCCGCTCAGGTGTTCGTTGCCCGGCGACGTGTTCTTCATGTCTTTAACAGGTGACTCGATGAAACCCGGAGTTCGGCACGGGTATAACCAGTAGTATAGTAGAGCCCTGGCGAGACTTGACGGGGCCAGGGTACTTTTTTCGGAAGCCAAGCCTGACGGTGCAATGTCGCACGCACGCACGCACGC
>NW_017297574.1:210583-211412 GCF_001594075.2 Trachymyrmex cornetzi
GGTTCTTTCTATAATTATCTAAAACTAATTTTTTATGTTTGTGTAATAAGACAGTAAGAAGAAAGAGAAGTATTTACTGAAATCTGAATTGCGACATGATAACATGATGTAGTTAACCAAGAAATCCAATCAAGGCGTCTCATTAAATATACGCGTCACTTTGAGGGCATAGAAGGGATTAAAGAGAACAAAAAAATTATAACATTTTGAGATATTTGCTGTAGTTTTCAAATAAAAAAATAAAACGTCTAAGCCAATGTACGGTGACGCCACGCGGCGCGAATTCTGTGAAAAGATTACATTTCCTTTTCTTTTACTCGTTCGTTCCACATGTCGCAGATTGGTGTTTTAAAAATCTGATGAACCTTTGTTCAAAGCACCGCCAAAGTACTTTTATTTTTAGGACTACACCACTGGATATAACAATATTATCCTGGTTGTCTATCAATGGCTACGTTAAGCAGAATGTTCATTTTACAACTGTTGGAAGTTTTCTTCTCGCTGATTGGATTATACTGTTAGATGTATACGTATATATAATCCAATCAGCGCGAAAAAAACTTCCAACAGTTGCAAAATAAACTTGCAAAATAAAGTTGCAAAATAAATTTTGCTGAATGCAGCCAATATTGAACAAAAACAAATGATGTTTACAAGCACTGTGAGCGTAAAACGAATCACACCCTATAATAAATAAAATGATATTCTCTTTATTCACGGCGCAAAACATGTTTTCATACTAACATATTATTCCTTATAAGTAATATTATATCAATCTTTTTGGCGTTTTTTATTTTGCTGTGAAGCAGTGATGCACATCTGGCTCCCG
>NW_017297574.1:211488-216386 GCF_001594075.2 Trachymyrmex cornetzi
CTGATTCTCGTGGTGCCCGGGAGCCAGATGTGCATCACTGCAGTGAAGGCGCGTGCAGAGCCGGATTTTACAAATTAGTTCTTAAAAAATTATAATAAATAAAATTATGTGCACTTCAACTACACTATAATATCCACATCAGGTAAGATATCAGAATATTTCTGTTGTGCCTTTTTAAAAAAAGATCACTCTGTATGAGTTACCTCAAGTAACTTTCCCGATTACGAATATAGCAATTATAACACTATTTTAGCCATTATTTCTGCTGCACAAAGAAGTTCGTCTCCAACTAGAGGTTTCCATAGGGTGCGTTCAGCAGAACGTAATATATTTGTCACAAGTTTTATAACCGTTTTATGATTATATGCTGACATAGGACCATTCTTCTGTATTTAAAAGTATAATCCAATCAGCGCGAAAAAAACATCCAACAGTTGTAAGATAAACATTCTACTGAACGCAGCCAATGGTTGATTAATGATTCTTTAATATGATTGATTCCTACATTTAGACGCAGGAAGAGTTAAAGGCAAGAAACATATTAAAACAAAAAAACGTAATAAAGAAAAAGGGCTATGAAAAATCAATCGTTATAATTTAAAAGTAAAAACATTGGAAAATAAACAATGATATCCTCTTTAGTTAAAATTATTACAAGCTTTAATAAAATGTGCCGGTTATAAACAAACGTTTCAATTGCGATCGGATCATTATCAATGTATACATATGAAATAGTCAGTACGGTAAAGCAAATATAATAAATACATTACATGTTGGTTCGATAGACAAAGAAATAATATATAAAAAAATATAAAAATACTTCGCTCTCTCTAAGGCCGGAATCAGACTACGCATTGAAGAATGAGATTGAAGATTGAAAGATTAAAGTTTGACCAATCAGAACAAAAGGAGCCAAAATTTCTTTGTCCTCATTGCTGAAGTTTCAATCTTTAATCTCAATCTTCAATGCATAGTCTGATTCCGGCCTTATATACCTCTAGTTCTGATCTTAGCTTATCGAACGCAAGCGTTCGCTGATGAGAGAGTAAATTTCGTTCCCAAGGGATAAATTTTGAAGGATTTAAAGAAAGACACGCACACACATGCAGAAATGTCCTCTCGAAATGTTAAATATTGTAAAATCTTGATAATCTAAATCTGCTAGCTATTAGATGAGTCTGTTCTTCACGCGATGACTACATTTGCACTCGTTCCATTCTTCAGAAGAATAGTTATGATTCATAACATAGATGTTATAACTTCAACGTAAATCGAGCCGTGTAAATGTAGTCACTAACAATTGACACGACGAAGGCGGTGTCATTAAATTAAGCTAAAAAGAAAAATTAGCGATAACATTCACGCGTCCGAGCCATAAGTGATACTATCGAAAAAATTTTATGAGAAAGCTAACGAAGTCGCTACCGTCTTTGAAAATGTCATTTCAATCAATTTAGATGTTTTATAATATAGTGGAAGCCAAGAAAATAGAGATCTGCAATTTAAAACATATTAATTTTTTGAAAAAAGATACAGCCGTGAGAGAAATTATATCAGAATACACAAAAATGATAAAACGTCTGTTTACAATCCCGGCAACATCCTGCACTGCGGAAAGATCTTTCTCTTTTTCTGCTCTTAGGAAATTAGAAACTTATCTACGTCCTATGATGCTTCCAATTTTGTTAAATAGTACGGCTGTTCTGCATATTCATTCGGATGTTGTACAAAATCATAATTTAGAAACTATAATAAATTTATAAGCAGGAACAAATTCCGTAGTTCCACATTTGCGTGTTCTATACATTATTACATATATTATATATACACTACGCGCAGAAATTAAAGCATCACCTCTCACATCTTCGAAAAATAGGTAAACTTCAAAAGAGTTAATTTACTTTTTTTTTACCTTTACGATTTTTTTTACCGAGTTATTCAACATTGAAGTAAAAATGGTACCTTTGACTTTGACTGCTCATAAGAGGCAAACGGAGTGACGTACAGCATTTTTAAAAAAAGCAAAAAAAATTTAAAAGTTTTCTCTTTAAAATGCTTTTATCAATTTTTAGACGGATGAGTTTTTTATGTAAAAACTTAAGTAAAAGGTAAAGTTGAAAACTGATACAATTATCTGTTTCAATTCGACTCGATCTATTCTGATCAAAAAGAAAGAGAAACCCTATGATATTAACATAATATTACACTTTAGGGTCTACTGATTTCAACGAGACTCGTACAAAACAGTTGCGACATTTTTAAACTAATGTCTTTCATGTTCGAAGTTACGATTTTGGGCAAGACGACATTTGCTGATTTGAATTTAATCTTATATGGCAGCATGCGATCACATTACGCTGGCATTAGCGTTATCCGAAGCGTACGTGGAGATTGTACAGTCGGATTTACGTTTCTTGTGTTTGTGTGCGTGTACGTGTGCGCGCGCGCGCGTGTATGTAAATGAAAAAATTAAATTTTAATATGAGGTATTGCTGCCTCTATTATAAATTACGTCTCTTAACCCTTCCACCACACACGGGGTCCCAGGGACCCCAGTCCCGGTTCGCGCTTCGATTTGACCACCTTAATATTTGAAACGGGACTTGGCGCCCTCTATCGGTTATTCGACACTACTAGAAGCAGATCACGCGGGGAGCATCCCCGTTTGTTGCTTATGAGGTGAGAAGCAGAGGCAAATAAAAAACTTATGATTTTTTAAGTAGAAAACGTTATTTTTTCCTTTTTTTTCTTTCACATTTCCTATTTTTTTTAACAATGTTAAAAATTTTTTTAATTTTTTTCGACTATTCTACCTTTTTATTTATACATTCAAGAACATCCATGAATTTTGCCAATTTAAAATAGTCAAAATTGCTGCCGCAATCGCCGCTCTAGCCATTGGGGTCCAGTAGACCCCATGTGTGGTGGATGATTGAAATAGGTGTGTGGTGGAAGGATTAAACGTTGTTGCATGTTTATGCACCGCCGGATCGCTACTTGCGGAATTTGATGCTAAACTTGACGGAGTACTTATATTAATTGTTCTAATGTTTGTATTCGTAGATAATGTCATCGCAATCGACACTCAAGCATATCCCAGACAGGATAGCACCCAGTTGGACACGGCTCAATTGGACACGAGCCACTCACAGCGCTTGAGACTACAAAGCTCCTAAGCACCGGTCGCTGTGATTGGTGGTGTCCAATCGAGCCGTGGTCAATCGGGATTACCCCTCCCAGACATACTCAATCGGGTTGAGGTCCGGACTCATCGACGGGTGATTCAAAACGTTAACACAATTTTCTCTAAGAAATGTTTGTGTAATAAATGCAGTATGGCAACGGGCATTATCATGCATATGTATGAATCTATGCCCCATCCGATCATGCATTGGAAGAGCATATGGACGCAATATTTCGTTGATATATCGTATAAACATTAATCCAAGAGGTGGTATAATAACAAGAGGAATGCGCGTAAATCGAGATATATCTGTCCATACCATAACGGAACCACCAAAGAAACTTCTGATTGGCATACAGCAATTCTCTTCGTTTCGCTCTTCACGACTACGCCATACTTGTATTCGTCTATCATTCTGGTACAAAGAAAATCGTGACTCATCCATGAACAATACATTGTTCCAATTTCTTTGGTACCAATTAACATGTAAACGTGCGTATGTTAAACGTGCATCTCTGTGACGACGACCTAACATAGGTATACGCACCGGCCGACGTAAGCGAATATTAGTTTCTCTTAAACGATTTCTAACTGTTGTTGCAGATATAGGATGTCGAGGATACTGTCTTCGATTAACAAATCGTCTAGCAATATCTACTGCAGTGGTCGTACGGTCTTGAAGAACGTGTCTAACAATATTTCTATCATCCCATTCAGTAATCGCAGGACGGCGTCCCTGACCTTGGCGCCTATGAAATTCACCAGTATCTTGAAATCGAGAATAAATTCGATTAACAACAGATTGATTAACTCCTACTAAATATGCGACATATCGTTGACTGTGATCTTCATGTAACAATGTGACGATACGTATCGCATTATATTCAGTAAAATGTTGTCGCGGCATTATACACAAGAATTCACGAAGATTATCCTAGAAATAATGATTAAAATAACAAAGAAATGCGCAAAGATCTAACAAATCTAACAGGTATTCAAAATGTTTTTAGATACGTTAAATGCATAAAATGTTCATAATGTAAAGCAGTGTTTAAATAAGTACGTATGAAACAATCGTATTCCCAATTTTCTTCTCTTCGGCAGACAAATCAAAAGTGTTTACTGCTTAGAGTGCGGAATACATTTGAAGTACTCCGTAACGCGTAGTGAAGATTGGAGAAGATCGCCTGGCAAGCGTGCCAACTTACTTGCGTGCCAACTTACTTGCGTTACGGCACTCTATCTGCAGTGTAATCGCATGCTGCGATATAAGATTAAATTCAAATCAGCAAATGCCGTCTTGCCCAAAATCGTAACTTCGAACATAAAGGACATTAGTTTAAAAATATCGCAACTGTTTTGTATGAGTCTTGTTGAAATCAGTAGACCCTAAAGTGTAAGATTACGTTAATATCATAGGATTTCTCTCTCTTTTTGATCAGAATAGATCGAGTTGAATAGAAACAGATAATTGTCTCAGTTTTCAACTTTACCTTTTACTTAAGTTTTTATATAAAAAGCTTATCTGCGTCTAAAAATGGATAAAAGCATCTTAAAAAGTATATATATGGGGCATTCTTTCTCAAATCAGTCACCCCCCTGCGCATTTTATTTTTAAAGATAAAATTTTTTTCGAAGCGTCAAAATTTCCGCCTAAACCTCAATTTTTTGATGCCGTATGGTGTTTTTTATTTCCTTCTTATGGGTGTGACCA
>NW_017297574.1:216742-220089 GCF_001594075.2 Trachymyrmex cornetzi
GCGCAGGCGGGTGGCTGATTTGAGAAAGAATGCCCCATATAGTAAAAAGTATACTATAGTAAAAAGAAAACTTTTAACTTTTTTTTTGCTTTTCTTAAAAATGCTGTACGTCACTCCGTTCGTCTTTTATGAGCAGTCAAAGTCAAAGGGACCATTTTTACTTCAATGTTGAATAACTCGGTAAAAAAAAATCGTAGAGGTAAAAAAAAAATTAATTAAAGGTAAAGGATCACGCTTTCGAAAGATGTGAATTGTATTTGTGCCCGACTTCTCATTCACGGTATGAAACTGTGCAAAGTTTACAAAAAATTTTGAGATTTTACGGATCTTTCTCTACAATCATGTAGTTGCGTAAAAATCAGCCGAATCGTTATTTCATTATACAGATTTGGAAAGTAGAGATTTCAAGCTATAAAATGCTTTGTTTAAAATCTGATTTTGATCATTTTTGTAGAAGTTACACTCCTTTGAAGTTTACCCATTTTTCGAAGGTGTGAGAGGTGATGCTTTAATTTCTACGTGTAATGTATATATTTATATATATATATATATATATTTAAAAATATATATGAAAAATATATGTAATAAATATACAAGGTGTCACCAATGTATGGCCCCACCCGTCTTGAGCAGAGGTAGAGCGGACTAAACTGAATCGAAAATTCCTCTACCATTTAGCAATGCTCGCAGTAGTTAACGAGTTAAGATATTAACTCATTAAGATATAGTTAAGATATTAACGATTAAAGAAAACCGAATACGTGTGTCCGCCCGACCTACTATTGCCGAAGGTACGGCCCACCGAGCGCAAGACGCGCCGCGCCGTTCGAGCATAAAGGCTCGCGGCGGTGAGTGGAGGCGCTTGCTTCACTCCCCGCGGACCAAGCTATCGATGGCGGATATTTGGCGCTTTAGACAAATAATATCTCGATTGCGAAAATTGGGAAATGATCAAGAATTGTTCGAAAAAAAACTCTCTTCCCTTCGAAGTTCTGAGACGATATAAATTAAAATTGACATTCAGAGAAGGAAGATAAAGTTGTTGAAAAATAATGGGAAGTGAGATCATGGGGGGGGGGGGGGGGGGGGGGAGAGAAAAAAAGAAAGGGGGAGATGTATACAAAGGAGATAATTATGAAGGAAAGAGAGATTGTTGATTTGTAGGTAAGATTCAAACAATGATTCTGTATCGTTCTGTTTGGTTAAACTCTGTCTACGTATTTATGTAAATCATTTCAGATATTAAACATTTATTATAAGAAGATTCGCTATCTAAAATCTTCATATTAAAATAATCATATTAAAGAATCATTAAGCGCTAACTAATTAGTGTTCTTTGCTAAATGTAGCCATAGCCTCTCCAACTTTTAAACCCATTCTGCAATTACATAAATGTAGTTATAAGAATTAACCAATCATAGTCGAATATAAGAATATGAGTTAATTCCCTGATAGCGAAACCTGCGGAGACAGATTTTAAGCAGAACCTGCTACCAATTTTTGATTGCAGAAAGCCAACAAACTGTACACAGAATTTGTACTATCAGACAATGTCAGCAAACTACTGTCAAAAATATGACAAAACATGCTGACATGCTAGGCCAGTAAATTGATGACAGAAACCGAACAGAGTTTGCTGCATACCTAACAGCAGATTACGAGCAGAGCCTACTGACATAACCTGATGGCAGATTGGCAGTAGAAATCAAGCAAGATCTGCCATTTTCATATACGGCCACGTCACGAGATGGATTTGCTTTTCGTAAGAAGAAAATGTCCAGGAGAGTCCTATAAGAATTAACGTATGCAGTGGCGTAGCAAGGAGACGCGGGGGGTTCGGTCCGCCCCAGGCGCGGTCTTGACAAAGGCGCCAATCAATGTTACAAATTCAGATTATCGATTACGTATCTTTTTTTCTGTGAAAAAAGTGAAAATTTCTTATATGCATGTGGGTATATGTTCATGCATACATACACGAAAATTTTCACTTTTCACGTTTTCGATCTACGGAAAAAGATACATAATCGATACTCTGAACTGATGGCACTCCATTTTTTAGAAAAAGATTCTAATTTTTATCTATAGAATGTACATTTTGAAATATGAAGTAATCTATATTTTAGCAATAAAACTGTATTTATTTCCAGTTTTCACATCAGTATATATAAATATATAATTAGGTATAATTATATATTACCGATTATATATATGTACGAAAAATTTTTTATAAAAAGCTAGATCGATTTACATGAAAATGACAGATCATGCTCAGTTTCTGTTACCAATCTGCTGTCAAGTTATGTCGGCAGACTCAGCTCGTTCTCTACTCGAAATCTGCTGTTAGGTTCTGCTAGCAGGTTCTGTTCAATTTCTGCTGTCAGTCTATTTCCATAGAATGTTAACAGGTTCTGTCGGCAGAACAGGAGCAGAAGGAAATTACATCAGTTGTGACCAGTCTGCTAACATCTTCTGATCAAATCTGCTACAATCTATCGACATTCTGCTAACATATTGCTATCTGGGTTCATATAGCTACAATCACTTACAATTATGCTTACGCAAAAAAGGTTAGTAAAAAAGGCTTTACACAACACCATGTGTTATATTACATTCATATTGTTGAAGTTATAACGTTGATGTTATGTTGCTTTTCATTTGTGTCGATTAGATTTTTTCTTGAATAATATGGATTTTCTAATTAGTTATAAAAGGGCCTAATAAAAAGGGTCTAAGTATAATGAAAATACTCCCACGGCTTTTTGAGTTGACTTTTTTTCTAAGGTAACTTATATAAAAAGACGCTTACGTATCAAATTTTAGATTTCTATGGAGACGTGACAAAGTCAGAGCGAGAAATCGATTTTTTTACAATTTTCGGATTTTAACTTACGACGTATTTTAACTTAGAGACGTTTCACAACTGTCCGGCACCCGTTTGATTATTCATGAAATATGTTATTAATCACAAAAACCTAAGAGACACGTATTTTTTATACAGGCGCTAACTCCTGTTTAAGGGGTGAAATGCCTCTTTGAAAAAAAGAAACGGTATTTCTCTTTCGAGCCGAATACCGTCGAAAGTATAAAACGTGGAAAAAATTTTTTAAACAATAGTTATAAGGTTTTAAGAGTACTTCAAAGTTATGAAGAAAAAAAATCTCTTTATAATTTTTTTATAAAAAAGTATATCCCCACCACGCAAAGTTTTCTCAAATTATTCAAATTTTTTTTACCAAATAAAAGATTATTTTTTTCCAAATTCAACCGTGTATAATAAAGTTAATCAAATTAGGTCAAACGTAGTTCAATATTAAAACAACAAGAATTGGATAAAAGGCATACAACTA
>NW_017297575.1:0-996 GCF_001594075.2 Trachymyrmex cornetzi
GACAAAATTCGAATGGAGTGCGGAACAACAAAACGCGTTCGAAGTATTAAAGGCGAAACTCACTACGGTACCTGTACTACGTTACCCGGATTTCTCTCGTGAATTCGTAGTAACAACCGACGCGTCAGACTATGCAATCGGAGCCGTGTTATCGCAAGGCCCCGTAGGTCAAGATCTACCGATTGCTTACGCCAGTCGAATTTTAAACAAAGCCGAGCAGAACTATAGCACGACGGAGAAAGAACTGTTGGCTATAGTGTGGACCGTGAAACATTTTCGACCGTATTTATACGGTACGGTTTTCACGATTGTGACAGATCGTAGGCCATTGGTTTGGCTGTTTAATGTCACGGATCCCGGCTCCCGCCTAGTAAGGTGGAGATTAAAATGAGAGGAATACGACTACAAAATTGTGCATAAGGCAGGTAAGGGTAACACAAATGCCGATGCGCTGAGCCGTCACCCAATACCGAAGGAGGAGCATGTGAACTCACTCCAGCCGCAGAAGGAAGAAGAAGAAGAAGACAAGGAGAGAACGACGCGCGAGTATACAGCCGAAGAGAAACGACAAATACTATACGAGTATCATGGCACACCGACCGGAGGGCATCAAGGTGTGACACGCACAATAAATAGAATCAGATTAATGCATAACTGGAGAGGCATCACGAAGGATGTCGAGGATTACATAAACAAATGTGAGCATTGTCAGAAAAATAAACTTAGTCGGAAAACAAAAATGCCTCTAGAGATTACCGACACCCCCTCCAAACCATTCGAGAAATGCGCACTCGACATCGTGGGACCTTTAACGGTGACTACCGCACAAAATAAATACATTCTGACGTTTCAGGATAATCTCACAAAATTTAGTAAAGCCATCCCGATCGAAAATCAGGAGGCAGCAACGGTAGCAAAAGCGTTCGCGACGCGAATAATCGCCGAATATGGTATACCCGAGAAAATTCTCACGGACCAGGGGACCAATTTTACGAG
>NW_017297575.1:2615-2838 GCF_001594075.2 Trachymyrmex cornetzi
GACGTAGATAAGACCGAAGATTATTTAGTAACCGCGCAACACGGTATCTTACGTACAAATTATTTACCTTTAGAACATATTGTAAAGGAATTAAGAGAAGTCGCGTCACAGCTTACAAAAGGATTACAGTTTCCTTTTCAAATAAAGTTAGAAAATTGGTACGCGATCCAAAAACATATGTTAATAAATGCTTTCGTTATGGATAATGACATATTTACAATTT
>NW_017297576.1:0-254 GCF_001594075.2 Trachymyrmex cornetzi
CAATTACAATAATCGTCGTTACGCGACCCGATGAAACTCGACAACGTGACTACTCCGCGCGTTCCTACGCGGCTCTACTCGGTAACCGGCAGTGACTCTCTCGTGACGAAAGGAACGAGCGCGATTCGGCCCTCGAGTCTCTCCAAGACGACTCAAATTCACTTCTACTCGGCAGCGAATATAACTCCCCTCACTCTGACTCTCGAAATGCGACAGCTAATAATTCCCAAGCTCGGGAGGATGGCATGTGGCTC
>NW_017297577.1:0-948 GCF_001594075.2 Trachymyrmex cornetzi
AGATTTACAATATACATTTTTACATAACAATGAATGGAATAAAAATGTAAAAAATAGAAAAATGTTAGGTAACGTGCGATTTAGGAAACTACTGCATTTTTTAAACTTTTATTTATTTTATCTATAAAAAAAACGTAAAGCAAACTTTAATCCTATTAATTTAATTTAAATAATATCCTTATCACGACAAATATGGTCAAGACTTAAGCTATTTAACTTATATTTTCCGTAATTCTGTCAGGAAATACGTTGAAAAATAGCAATGCTATCACGATTTTTTTATTTATGCAAATAACAACATTCTTGTTGCACTTTATGTCACAAGTATAACAGGGTAGCATTACAGTACTATGTAGTTCTTAAATAACCCGTAAGTAAATACAGGGTGTCCCGAAATTCGAGGATAAGACTTCGTGAAAAATTAAGTCGGAAAGTCCTTTATCATTTTGCAATTTTCGCAATTTTCCAATTAAAAAATGCAGTACTGAAAAGTTAATAAAAAATTCTTAGACCTCTATGAGAAGAAAATAAACAATTTTTATCTCTTGCTGTTTTTATGTAAAGTTTTAATACTTAAATAAAAAATTATTGAAAACCAATATTTGGCAATATTTAATAATTAATATCTTGTCGACTATTGCGAAAATTGCAAAATGGTATAGACAGGACTTTTCGACTTAATTTTTCACGAAGTTACACGCTGTAATGATATTGTCCTCGAATTTCAGGGCACGCAGTATAAATACAATAATTAAATTTTTAAGCGAGGTAGTACGATTTAAAATCTGGTGCGATTTTGGCAACTTTAACCTATTATTATTTAAGTCACATTTAAATAAATATCGATTAAATCAAGCAAATTAAGGGAAGGTTCTACTTTGGAGGGTAAAAAGAATCAATCTTTTTTTACATTTTTTGCATCTCTGAAGTGTGTAGAATATTCCTGTA
>NW_017297578.1:0-689 GCF_001594075.2 Trachymyrmex cornetzi
AGTTCTACTAAACAGCAAACGTGATTAGTTATCAGTTTCACCAACGCTTAGCGCTTTTTTACCGTTTTTTTTAAAAAGGTAAGTTTGTACATAATTTTAAAATTCCATAGAGAAAATCTTTTATGCACATGATACATATCATTAGAGTTAAGTAAATAATAAAAAAAAGATTGGGTTTTACTTTTTAATTTGGTAGAATTTAATAATTAATTTAATAATTAATTATACAAATATGATACATATCATTAGAGTTAAATATTAAGAAAAAAATTAAAGTTACTATTATTTTTTCTTTGGGGGAGGAATAAAATGGTAAAATTTAATTTGTTCGAATTACACATGGAATTTAACTTGGCGCCAATTGTTGATATCAAATCTTTTATACAAATGATACATATCATTAGTTCTACTAAACAGCAAACGTGATTAGTTATCAGTTTCACGGCTGATTAAGTAATTGGCGTTGATGAAACTGGCTCAAATGGTGATTCTTTACGGGAAGCACCATTTGGGCCAGTTTCACCAACGCGCTTTTTTTAATAAATTTAAGATATCAATGTTCACCATGATAACAGAAATCAATTAAGAGAGAATTATCAATGTGAGCCAACAAAATGTTTTTTTGTAAAATGTCATATATTATAAATCATAAGTATAAATTACAGACGTTTCGACATCATTATTGTGTT
>NW_017297579.1:0-249 GCF_001594075.2 Trachymyrmex cornetzi
GAAACTAATAAATGGATTGATTTTGACACATATTGAAGCTAAAAATAACAAAAATGTTATTAAACGTAAGGGGAAGGGTTCCTATTTAATATCTGTGACAAAGTAACATAATCGACGTTTTATAATAATGTCTTAAATTTACTCATCCATTTGATAAACTTTATGCAAGTGTCCGAACTATCAAGAATGGTAGTATATATTTAACGCTTATTAAATTATTTATTTCAATTAGATTTGGCAGTTTATGTT
>NW_017297579.1:259-549 GCF_001594075.2 Trachymyrmex cornetzi
AGAGAGGTAAGATTTGGCTTGGGACATTTCTACTATGGATATAATTTTATCTGCTGGGTATGTCTTATTTTAAATAAAAGTATAAAAGTATATATTGGGTATGTATGAATAAGTTTCCGCCCTTTTTGAAAAGAAAAAGGTGTGTTTATTTAAACAAATCTATATACGTGAGTTTATTCATATGCTCCTTCGGAAACGACAACTTTCTCCCACTTTTCCACTAATAAACGGATTCCTCGAATGAAAAAAATCTGGTTCTTTTGAAGCGATCCATTCATCAAGCCATTTTT
>NW_017297580.1:0-740 GCF_001594075.2 Trachymyrmex cornetzi
TCTTAAAATTTGGTCCTTCACTTTAAGTTTAGTAAATTGTACTTCAAATTCGTTATCAGCGATTTTAAAAAAACTTTATATAAAGTTTTACTACAATCCAATATTTTTTAGAAAATTCGTTCGGCCATATTGGATCCGCCATTTTGAATTATTTTAAATCTAACCTCACAGATTCGTAAGTAGCAATCTCAAAAACCACTTAATACCAAGAATTAAGAAATTATATTTAACTATACGAGATTCATAAGAGTTTGCACATTTTTATATCATTTTTCGGAATTTTGAGCAACAAAAGGGGTAGTTTCAACCCTTAAACCTTCTTCTTTGCAGATATAAAAAAATACGTATCGATTATTTTTGTGAGTTCTAAAAGTATGCCAAGTTACATCAAAATCGGTCACTGACACTTGGGTAGGTTTACTTGTAAGAGGAACATAAGCTCGTATTCATAGTCAGGCCTTATATTTAAGGCTTCCTTAAATTTACCTTCATTTTTAATTCAGTTCAAATTATTCTACGAATTATTTCATTGGCTATTCAACATTTAATGACAAATTTAAGGAAGCCTTAAGTACAAAGTCTGATTATGAATACGAGCCGTATATTGCATAAACTATAATATATTACATAACTTTTAGTATACATTTTTGGATTTATTAGATATATAAATTTATTATATATAAAAATATTAATAAAAGGACATTAAGAGTCGCCAAAGTAGGTTACAATGCCTTTAGAGT
>NW_017297581.1:0-300 GCF_001594075.2 Trachymyrmex cornetzi
TTCGTACGTACACGTTCGTACGTACACGTTCGTACGTACACGTTAATACGTACACGTTTATACGTACACGTTGATACGTACACGTTCGTACATACACGTTCGTACATACACGTTCATACGTACACGTTTATACATGTATTACAATGGAAGGGAAAGGAAAAGAAATCTAAAAACATATTTAAAAAAAAAAATCTCATTGTTTATTATTTAAACTTGATACATTTTTTTTTGGCGTTGTGACCACCAGTTATGTATTTTAAATACATTTTGTAACGCACAATTCTTAATATGTTTTCCACA
>NW_017297581.1:5266-5762 GCF_001594075.2 Trachymyrmex cornetzi
TACTGTAACGTGATCAGTCGTTGTCGATACTTCATCAGAGACAAACATGACAGATATGCGCGAACGTGAAAAAATCGCGAGGGAGATCGAGAAGACGAGCGAGTCGATTCGCCAAGAAACATCGCGCTCTGAAGACCGGTAGAATCGAGGAGAACATGGCATTGAAGAAACATTTTAAACCTCTTATCGAACCGCTGCAACTTTTCGTCAACAACCCCGGCAAGCGCGCGACAAAGAGAGAGTCGCGCGACGAAGATGCAGCGTCTGCTCTCAAGCGCGTGAAGAAGAAGGAGGAGGAGAAAGAGGAAGAAAAGGAGGGAGAGGAAGCGAGCGAGACGTTTGACCGTTTCGCGACCCCGCGTAAATTCGATGATCGATCGCACGATCGTGTACGGCCGATAACCTCCACCCCGCGTACGGCGATCGTACCGACGAATCATTGGAGAACGTTTTCGAAACGACGGATGACTCGCTAGCAACGAAGGTTCAAAATCAG
>NW_017297582.1:0-266 GCF_001594075.2 Trachymyrmex cornetzi
AAATATGCAAAACTGCGTAAAAGGAAATCATTCTTATTTTTGATATCATTTTATCAAAATAACTACTTTACAAAACATAAAAAAATTCTCGTTAAGGATGTGGTATCCCAACAGGAAAATATGCAAAACTGCGTAAAAGGAAATCATTCTTATTTTTGATATCATTTTATTAAACAACTACTTTACAAAACAAAATCCTCGATCAATTCATCGACGCGAGCGTTGGCGCGAGCGAGATAGAACATACGACACATGAGGGATTCCAG
>NW_017297583.1:0-1126 GCF_001594075.2 Trachymyrmex cornetzi
CTTACGAAGAGCCTTCACAAGAAACATATTTCAAATTTCATCGAATGAACTGCAGCAAACACAATGTATAAATTGCAACAAAGCTATCCATGCAGATAGCAGACACAGTCGAAGCACCGATACATTAGTCTGCCATAGCACACATCATATGATAATAAAAACACGTGGCAAGCGATATGTAGAAGAAAATTAATTAAAAGATAAAAGTATCAAGTACAGTGCGCTGTAGCGATGGAGAGACTAATAAACTCGTCCGATGATTGCCAACCTACAACGACTGCCAACTCGCTTATTGATACTCGCATAAGGCATATTTGTGTGTTATGTTCTTAAAATGTTTTATTTTTTCTCTTCATGTTATAAATATATATGTTATGTTTATCAAATTTTATAATCACAGATATTACACGAAATTTTAATTTTTATTTGTGATTTAGAGAGTAACAGAAAATATATTATATACATTATTGTGTTAAAGAAAGAATGACATAACTCAAAATCAGTAATCTTTAATAGAGCTTTTAAAATTTTTAATTGAGACGATATTTTAATTACAATAATGATTATCCAATAAGTAAGAAACATTTGGAAACATTTCGGCAACATTGTAACGTTGTTGCAATGTTACTGAAATGTTCCAAAATGCTTCTTAATAAGGGTATGCATAATTCATCTTTTTTCATATTTATACTGGGTATGCAATTATATGTCCTTTTTAAAACAACGTCACATGTTTTTAAAATTAAAACACTGTATTTTTAATTTCTGACTTGCGTCACATTTTTATCACTATGGTGATGTAAATAGAATATATACAAGAAATTGCTTCCTAGAAGTATTAATACCGTTTATGGTAGTTCGCCGACGATAAAATATACCGGTGACCCAACAATTTCAATTTTATTCTTCCTTATGAAATATTTCGAGCTGATACTAAAATGACATAGTAATACAGTAATTACAAGCCTTATAACAGGCAAACTAATTAATGAAAATGAACTTAATTATAGTGTTTTGGAAAACTCTAGAGATAAGCTACAAGAATATCTAAAAAAAAGGGGAGGTTCCATTTAAAAATGTTGGGTTGCAATCTACAATCTTTATTGATTGCTTGCTGCATAAAGCT
>NW_017297583.1:1383-2437 GCF_001594075.2 Trachymyrmex cornetzi
ACAAAGAATTCGTTTATTACTAAAATAAAAAGTACAGCTAGATAGAACTCGTAGAAAAACGATTAATCTATTCTCGGACTGAATTTCATTTATATTGCACTTTTCCTTTTATTTTTCAAATTTCAAGAATTTGTCTAAGAACTGCTCGTAAAAAATCGACGGAATGGCCTATCACTGATGTTTGCCACATGTAATTGCGAAAAGTTAACACAGGATGCATCAAAACGCGATTCTCGTAGCAGTTGCGGGCAACGTCGGCCAGAGCCTCTGCCATCGCCGTGCCGGTTTCCTACACCATGCTCTTTAGATAGCTTGTCTCCATCTGCAGCAGCATGTTGGGATGATCGAATTCCTGCACACGATAAAAATCCAACTTTGAAGAAGAAGCTCGCAATTTACGATACATTCATGTGTACAAAAACTACCTATATATATCTTTTATTTGATACGTGCAGCGTATAAACACTTACGTAACATAATAATGAAAATATAATCATTTCTACTGATGGATTACATCGCAGAACAAAAAATGGAACTATCAGCATTTTCATATTAAAAATTATGAGCATTATGTAAACATATCATTTTGCAATCCTCCAACAGTTAAATAACGCATTCAAAAAATTTATTTCAATAAAACATCATTTTCTAAATTTTTGGAGTGAAATCTCACTTCAAAAGAGTTAAAATACTGCCACTATTAAAAAAAAGTAAAAAAATTACACCATTAAATAAGAGTGACAGATTTTCACTCTTTTCTTGAAGTAAATTCACTCCAAGAAAAGAATGAGATTATTTTCCTTTGGAGTGATTCTCACTCCAAAAAAGTGAAAATCTATCATCTTATTCGAGAGTGCAAATTTTTTACATTTTTTCAATAGTGGAAATAATTTAACTCTTTTGGAGTACAATTTCACTTCAAGAAAGAGCGCGAAAATAATTAAGCAAAAATTTGAAGAACTCATAAAATAGCCATACGCATTTATATGCATTTAAAAATTAAAAATAAATATAATAATTTAGAAAAAGAAATTTAAAAATATGTAACAAAAAT
>NW_017297584.1:0-362 GCF_001594075.2 Trachymyrmex cornetzi
CCCGCAACTCGCTGACTCGCGTAAAGACACTCGTGTCTCGCGCTGCGCGCCCACTTGGCGCCAGACACTACCGTGTTTCTTGATGTGCGTTTTTCATAGAAGATTTATATTAAAAATCCGTTTTTTCTACAAATTTGATTAATTTTACATAGAAAGGACATAAATATTTTAAAAAAATGCCGACAATGAGACTCGAACCAACGACTTTGTGATTACTAAGCAATAGCGCTACCCATTGCGCTACGAGATTGCTTGAAAACTACTCAACGGTCAGCATGGCGCTCGGAAATATTCAAAACAGATTTTCTCGATAATGCCTGAGAAGCAGGTCCTACTGCTTGGCTAAAATAATGTCTGGGTGG
>NW_017297584.1:1847-3556 GCF_001594075.2 Trachymyrmex cornetzi
TATTATAAGTACGTTAGTTGACATTGTTAGGGGTTATATAAATAGGTTTTTTTTGTTAATCACTGATGAAGACTTTGTAAGTCGAAATGTTTGAGATTTTTAGCGGTATACGTATGTGAATATAATGTGAATTTTATTAATTAACTAATATTGATCGTTTATAATAAAAGCTTTGACATTTCGATTAATTGCGTAGCATTTACACGAGCCTATTTCTCTTGATAAAGGACTATAGATAAATATAATAAGAATCTCCCCCTCCCTAAACCGAAGAAAATGGAGGGTTACCAGGCAAATATTAATTACAAAACCATAGAAAGTTGCTTTACTACTTCACTAATATCCGCTTATCAACTCATTCTCAAATACCGGTGCACAGTGTGGAAATAAAAATTATTATTCAAAAATTGCGATCTGCAGCAATCTTTAATAGTAATTTTTTTTCACCACCGAACGGTGCCCTCATGCGCTGGCGCTTCGGGCGATTGCCCCCATCCCCATAAGCCGCTCCTATGCGATACAACCACCTTAAGGAAATATCTACGTCAGGTGACGAGCTCTACGAGTTGAAAAAAGTTTTTAACTTTTTTTTCGATTTTAATATAAAGTCCACTGTAACACCTTCCAATTTTGCGTCTACTTTAATTCTGTAAAAGGATTTTTTATTTCGTTCAGTAAATTTGGAGATTTATATCAATTTGCAATGTCCCACAATTCCACAAATCCACAATTTGGTCACTCCAGCATTCCCTTAACTTAATTTATTAAAATTAAGATATTGAATAAACGGCTCAATTAATAACAATTTAAGATACCAACTCAAGAGCTATGAGCCAAACTAATGTAATTTCCCAAAAAATAAAAATGTAAAAGATGTAACAAATGTAAACAACTATTATAAACTTACAATACATTAAATTCGACATATAAAAACCTATAAATCATAAAATAATAATGGATTAACTCGATGATATGATAATATGTCTGACAATTACTTTGGTATGTAGCTTTTAAAAGTTCCACTATAAAAAAGGTTGTTCGCATAATAGACGTAATGTGAAACGATCTTAAAAACTAATAATTCAAATTAAAATTTTTGAACGTATGAACGGACGAAATGAACAACTTAACATTAGTCATATAAAATATAAAAACAATACGTTTCGACCTATGCACGAGGTCATTTTCAATTGTAAAACAGAACCGTTATAAAATTATTAAATCAGATATCTTATCTGTCTTCATAATACAATGAGCTTATGTGAACCATTATTAAAAAACTGTTATGGTTACAACGTGTGCTGGTCCACCGATGTTAAAGACCATTGATGTTCCTGACATATAAATGAGTTTAGCGCATCACATCGAAATAGACTGTCTTGAGTAATCATTATACTATGTTTCCACCAACAATCAGTGTTATCAAAAACTATTAACATATTAAATTAATGCAGTTGATCAGAACATCAATCATATACATTTGAATTTAAAATTAAAAGCGCATTCAATCTACCAACATTGATGATCTAATTGATTATAATTTAATGAATTCGTATGTACTAAAAATTCTTCGATGAACTGTAACTGTACTTGCGAGCAACGGCACGACTTCGTCGCGCGTTCTTCGTACCCTTCGTACGAAGTATTTCCTTTCTCTCGGTAACTGAATTTTGCGACAGCCAGGCGGTTCTTCGGCCAGAATTGTAATT
>NW_017297584.1:4550-5259 GCF_001594075.2 Trachymyrmex cornetzi
AAATTAAGAAATGTCAATAAGAATAAAATTAAATATAAAGGCCTGAGATTGAAATAATCAAATGAACTTATACAAACAATCAAAATTAGACATGTAATCGATGACAAGAGAGTAAAATGAGGAAACGTCACGAAGTCGAAAAAAGGCTTTCATACAACGGGTCTAGTTTATACGTGTCATTCTGTAGATTTAATCCATGTTTTTTTTTTAATGTGGATCATTTCTGATAAAATTCTTTTATTCCAAAACTTTTCTTTGTATAAAATTTTTATGTTGTCCCAGTTAAAGTCATGGGAAGTCTGTAATCTATGTTCGGTATTTACTGATGATTGAGTGGTGTTTCTGTTGATATGGTTTCTATGTTCTGACATTCTTACGCCAACACATCTCCCAGTTTGGCCCACATATGAGGCATCACAGTTTTTACAATTTAATCTATAGACCACTTCCGCTTGAGACATTGTTGGTAACTTATCTTTCTGTACTCTAATAAAGGAGTTCAATTTTTTAATACTCCTGTATGTAAACATTAAACCCGGAATTTTACTAAAGAAACTTTTAATTTTTTCTGAAATAGACGGAATATAGCGGAATATTTTACTCTCTTGTCGTCGATTACATGTCTAATTTTGATTGTTTGTATAAGTTCATTTGATTATTTCAATCTCAGGCCTTTATATTTAATTTTATTCTTATTGACATTTCTTAA
>NW_017297584.1:5523-6918 GCF_001594075.2 Trachymyrmex cornetzi
CTCATATTATGTATTAATCTCAGTTATGTTTTTTAAGTTTTTGTATGTATCCGTTTAATTTATTTATAGCTTTGACTATACGTTTATTTGCGCCGACTTCTCTACTTTACCGGTTTTACTTTAATATTCGATTTATCGGTGTTGTTTTGGTTGACGTATTTACGAAATGTATCTGTTTGACTTTGTTCTGAAATCTCTCATTACTAACTATGACTTCTGATGGTTAAGTTCGCGTCAAATCTATCGTCATGTAAGCTCTCTTCGTTTACGCATAATTTATCATTAATTCGTTCTTAAATTTTTGTATTTCATTATTTGTGTAGTGATTATTCAATTAATGACGGGATGCATCTCTGAAATGTACGTCAGCCCATTTCCTTATTCATGACATGTAAGTCTCGTAATTTTTTACTCATTCGATGACATGCTCTCTTTAAATTGTTTTTAATCTTTTTCTATTATTAACATTTTGCTCTCCGTTTCATAGCAATTCTGTCAAATTCTTGTCATGCATTTATAATGGACACAATTTTCGCAACTTTCAACCTTGCTGTTACATAATTGCTCTACACATTTACTTATACAAATTTTTTTTGTGGTTTTTTTTTGGTACTGAAGAGGGCCCAAATAATAGGGTCGAAACATTTACCTATGTCACAATGACATAATTTTAGTGTTTATTAATAAATTTTTAATGAAATTTTTATGCAGAATTAATTACAATGATGACGCAATTACAAGTACTTTCCGGAGCTTCGCCCCTAGTTTACCTATGTCACAATGACATAATTTTAGTGTTTATTAATAAATTTTTAATGAAATTTTTAATTATTCATAAATTGATTGTTACACATTATATCCTGTGTCGGCTCTAATAGGCATTGAAAGATTTTTATGCAGAATTAATTACAATGATGACGCAATTACAAGTACTTTCCGGAGCTTCGCCCCTCCGCTCTACTCGATACTCTCGGTACTCGCACCGAGGGCCGCTAACTTACATCTAGCGCCGGACGCCGGTCATACGCTACAGCACGAGCCTCGACCTTCCCCGCGGTATCTTCCGACGGTGTCAAACGCCCGCCCCTCGACAACCGGCAAGAACCCGTACTCGCTGTACTATCAGACTCCCGGACGTGTAACGCAGGCCCGCGGCCGACGCCACGGCGATGGTGCTACGCGATTATAGCGAACGCCTCTATGCGACACGACTCTACCCGACAACGTGAATCCCGGAAACGAAACTCCCGGACGTGTAACGCAAGCCCGCGGCCGACGCCACGGCGATGGTGCGACGCGATTATAGCGAACGCCTCTATGCGACACGACTCTACCCGACAACGTGAATCCCGGAAACGGACTCTACTCGGTCACCACTACCGGAAGTTAACTCGG
>NW_017297584.1:7021-8193 GCF_001594075.2 Trachymyrmex cornetzi
CGGCGAGACTCGACAACGTGACTACTCTACGCGTTTCTACGCGACTCTGCTCTACTCGGAAATTGGAAGTGACTCTCCTGTGGCGAGAGGAACGAGCGCGACTCGGCCCCCAATACTCTCCGAACGACTCTAATTTATTTCAACTCGGTAATGAATATGAATCCCCTTAATCTGATCCTCGAAACGCGACAGCTAACGATTTCCACGGCGCGGGAGAATGGCACGTGGCTCGCGGTTCCGCGGCTCTACACGGCGGCCATTATAATGAATATGAATCCCCTTCTGATCCTCGAAACGCGACAGCTAACGATTTCCACGGCCCGGGGGGATGGCACGTGGCTCGCGGTTCCGCGGCTCTACACGGCGGCCATTACGCCGATCTCTTGTTACGATGTGAGCTGGCTTACGTACGATTCACCCGACAACGTACCCCGATCGGCAGCTTTACAAGCGACGACGCTCGTCTCACCCTCGTCGTCTCCTTTGTCCTCTCGGCCTTCTCTCGCCAGTCTCTCGATGGTCCTTTGCGTCCTCGTACTCGGCCTCGGCGACAGCGATTTCGTGCTCCCCTTACAAGACTCGGCTCGCTCGTCCACAGAAAGAAAGTGAGGCCCGGGAGCTCCCGGCGGATTCTTGCAGGCTGCTTAGCGTTCCCCCCCTCCTGCGGGGGGAGGTAGTCACGCTGATTGGCTTTCGCGTGTCACGATATCCGCGCGTGCCGTGCAGGCCCGCGTTGCCTTGAATCCTGACTCGCACGAGCGCGCAATGAAGGTCCCTGTCAAGGGTGGCGTCTCTGCTCACGGCCCCTGCACTTCCTGGCCTGGCGGAGGAGATCGGGATGGATTTCCTTCTCGCTCCCCGTCGGGGCCCTATGTTCCCGACGGACGTCCGTCCGGCCCCTCAAGGGTGGCCGGGAATTCTGGCCTTCTCCGGTACTCTGCAAGGGGTGCATAGTGAAAGTATGGTTCCTTTTGTAGGCGACCGCGGTTACAAGCAATGATATGAAATAATACAACCTGCTTATCCGCGCTCCCGGATGTGCGTCCTTCTCTCTTAGCTTCTTCTTTGGCCTTCCCTCCGATCCTCTCTGTCTTCTGTCTTCCTTCCAAGGGTGGCGGGCGAGACGGCACGATAATACAATGAAATTTCACAGCAGCTGCCGAGCGTGATCC
>NW_017297584.1:8376-13413 GCF_001594075.2 Trachymyrmex cornetzi
TCCGCCGTCGACAAGTCCGCACAGTGACGGACAAAATGTCACGTCACAGAACATATCAATGATATAGTAACTTAGTCTATATACCTGTGTTTTTGTGTTAATTTATGTTTATTTATACTTGTACACGTTATAATATCGAACACAACTCTTGATGTTGAGAGGAACGCAAAAATAGAGCCATTTTACATCACGACAGACGTTTTTAAATGAACGTTATGTAGCAATAGAATCAACGAGAATACACATGTTGGAAATTGAGTCGGGGAAAGGAACTAGTGAGGAGGTGACGTATGTAGTTTGGAGTGGGAGAAAAGATGTTCTAGGAGGAGGGTAGGCGGTCTAATATTGGAAGATAAGCGTCTGGAAATGAAACTGTATCATTTTGTAAATTTAACTCCTTATGTTGTCTTTTAATGTATAGCATTTCAAAAATCATTCTCTTGTTATATGATGGTTTAACATCCAAAATCTTTACTCCGTGTTAAAATTGTTTCTTTGTATACCAATGTTCCTATTGAGAGTGCAATTATCAGTTTAAAAAAAAGATGGTCTTCAATCTCAAAAAACATTAAACTCACTGAAGGTGAATTTATTATTTCGGTTAGATTTGTTTTAGAATCTACATATTTTATGTTTAATGGAGTGATCTACAAACAGGTTTTCGGGACTCCCATGAGCTCTCCTCTTTCTCCCATTATTGCCAATATTGTTATTGAAGATTTAGAGGAGATAGCATTACAACGAGTTCCATGCAACATTCCCATCTGTTACAGATATGTTGACGACATATTATTAGCAGCCCCTCCTGAATTCCTTGACGCTATAACCGATTGTTTTAACTCTATACATGACAGATTAAAATTCACCATTGAAGTTAGTAACAACAATATAATTAATTTTTTAGACATATTCATCATAGCACATAATAACACAACACAACAACAACAACAACAACACACACACACACACACACACACACACACACACACACAGTATCATTTTTGACAGTTATAATAAACCCACATGTTTCCGGGTAGATTCTTAAATTTTTATTCTCACCATCTTCCGAGTCACAAAAATGGGGTAATAATTAGTTTAAATGACAGAATTTTATTATTATCTCACACATCCTCAATTTCACCAAGTAAATCTCACAAAAGCAATTAACACTTTACTAAAAAACGGTTATCCACTTACATTGATTTTTGCAACGATCAATAAAAGAATAAAACATCATTCTCACAATAATCCGAAAAGAGCTTTTCCATTAACAAAAGACAAGTTTTTTACAGTTCCTTATATTAAATCGATATCTGAGTCGTTTGTTCCGATGGCATCTTTTGTGCATAAAAAACCGGCCTACACAATACCCAATACTCTCAACAAATTTATCAGTAGAGGCAAAGACAAATTAAATTTTTTGTCGCAACAAGATATAGTGTATAATATCTCGTGCCATGATTGCGACGCTAGTTATGTGGGATAAACGAAAAGGAAATTACAAACGAGAGTCCGAGAACACCGATCGGATATTAATAAAAAAACGGGTTCTCCGTGACTTATATCGAGTCATCGAGTTTCGCATGACCACGAGTTTGATTGGCACGGAGTAAAGATTTTGGATGTTGAACCATCATATAACAAGAGAATAATTTTTGAAATGCTACACATTAAAAGATAACATAATGGGTTAAATTTACAAAATGATACAGTTTCATTTCCAGACGCTTATCTTCAAATATTAGACCGCCTTCCTCCTAGAACATTTTTTCTCCCACTCCAAACTACATACGTCACCTCCCCATTAGTTCCTTTCCCCCAACTCAATCTCCAACATGTGTGTTCTTGTTGGTTCTATTACTACATAATGTTCATTTTAAAACGTCTGTCGTGATGTGAAATGGTTCTATTTTTGCGTTCCTCTCAACATCAAGAGTTGCGTTCGATATTATAACGTGTACAAGTATAAATAAACACAAATTAACACAAAAACACAGGTATATAGACTAAGTTACTATATCATTGATATGTTCATTGAATAATTTTTAGTACATGCGAATTCATTAAATTATAATCAATTAGATCATCAATGTTGGTGGATTGAATGCGTTTTTAATTTGAAATTCAAATGTATATGATTGATGTTCTGATCAATTGCATTAATTTAATATGTTAACAGTTTTTAATAACACTGATTGTTGGTGGAAACATAGTATAATGATTGCTCAAGACAGTCTATTTCGATGTGATGCGCTAAACTCATTTATATGTCAGGAACATCAATGGTCTTTAACATCGGTGGACCAGCACACGTTGTAACCATAAGTTTTTTAATAATAGTTCACATAAGTTCATTGTATTATGAAGACAGATATGATATCTGATTTAATAATTTTATAACGGTTCTGTTTTACAATTGAAAATGACCTCGTGCATAGGTCGAAACGTATTGTTTTTATATTTTATATGACTAATGTTAAGTTGTTCATTTCGTCCGTTCATACGTTCAAAAATTTTAATTTGAATTATTAGTTTTTAAGATCGTTTCACATTACGTCTATTATGCGAACGACTTTTAAAAGTTCCACTATAAAAAAGGTCGTTCGCATAATAGACGTAATGTGAAACGATCTTAAAAACTAATAATTCAAATTAAAATTTTAGTACATAGCTTTTGCTACATACCAAAGTAATTGTCAGACATATTATCATATCATCGAGTTAATCCATTATTATTTTATGATTTATAGATTTTTATATGTCGAATTTAATATATTGTAAGTTTATAATAGTTGTTTACATTTGTTACATCTTTTACATTTTTATTTTTTGGGAAATTACATTAATTTGCCTCATAGCTGTTGAGTTGGTATCTTAATTTATTAAAAATCGAGTGCGAACTTCACGAAGTTATATAACTATGGAATAGGAAATATTATCGAGTCTCAAAAATTATTGTTATTAGATTATTAGTCAAATATGTGAAATAATTTGAAGAAAAAAACGATTTGAAGGAAAAAAGGCGACGTGAAAAATGTGAAAGAAAATCAGGAGAATTTACCATCTGCATTATAGTTATCCATCGTTTCATAGGTGCGACAGCTTTTCGAACATTTGGTCCCCAAGCTGCTGAAAGGTAGTACATGTACATTATGGTGTGCATGAAGCTGTTAATGAAGAACATCAACGTTACAGGAGCAACGGCATAATATCTTAGACTTAACCACGCCAAAAGTAAGGTAGACACATGATGATACAAATGCAATGCGGTTATCTGATTGTCTTTCTTCCTTAATACAAATATGCCCGTTTCAACATAATCCAATATTTTTAACAGAAAGTAATACCATAAGGACCTAATTATCTACAACAAAATTTAGCCATTATTATTTTGTGACATATTATTTTATGAAATCAATATGAGTAATATTATATAAATACCATTATTAACTATAATGATATAGATATGTACACACACACATACGATATATTAAGAATTAGTATCTTACTAGTCGTACATTTGAAAATTTAACAATAAGAAATATAAGTGGCCATAACGGTCAAAGCTAGATCTTTAATAATTCAATCTGAATTAGTATATATATTATACATGTACGTACATGCATATATACCATATTTGTAGTTATTTGAACTGTGCGCCAAATCAATTTTCCGGACTTATAAACGCAATTAAACTACAACTACTGTAATAATATCACGAATTAAATTGATAAGCAATTTTAATAATTTAATGCTCAATCCTGTTAGAAAGATGTTAATATGCTGAAAAACTATAAATAAATTTGTACAGAATACAAGAGATTCGGATTCGTCTCCCGGCCGAGGTAATATTTTTCGCAATTTTATTTACAGTTTTTCAGCATATTAATATCCTTCTAATAGGATGTCTTGCGGTGCGCAATTCAAATGACTACAAATATGATAATAAATTAAATACAGATTGAGATATTTAACAAAGATTGAGGTGCGCAATTCAAATGACTACAAATATGATAATAAATTAAATACAGATTGAGATATTTAACAATAATAATGAATATTACAATAAAATGACAGGCGATTGAGATCTAAGGAAAGACGCAGTTATTAAGTGCGTGTAAAAAATATATTAAAAAAACTCTTACATCAACCTCGCAAGAGGTTTCGCAAAAATCAAAATCGCACATTTCGGTTTCATTCGAGCCATCATCAGCGATGTCAAATAATTAAAGTGATCATTACTCATATCTTAAACGATCCAACAGAGCAGCCGAAAGAGACCCTTCAATTTCAAATTTTGAGAAACATCCTTGTCCATTGACTGATTAGTCAAGTGAGAACTAGCGATAACAAATATAACTTATGGAGTGATGTTACGAAATATGTAATAAACTTAATTATGATTAACTAAAGAAATTCATCAGCTGCAAACTTTGATCAAATATAATGCAAAGGAGGAAAAAATATATCGAAAGAACTATCCCGTGACGAGTATATAATTGAAATGGATCTTCAAGACATAAAAATTACAGATGAGAGATGTGTGTGTGTGTATGTGTGTGTGTTGTGTGTGTCAAGAAATCTGGAGAAACTGGTAGTGTCTCGGCGCTAAACTGCGCGAAGCGACACTGCCGTGCCTCCTTTACGCGAACCGACGAGTTGCGGCAGATCGAGATTATCGGATTTCAATAAGGACTGAACCGATCGCGTTCTCTGTATGCTCAATCGATAGCCACCACACGGATTGTGTGATAAAAGTGCTTTTATTTTCTTTTCTACGTGCCCTACGAGCGGAGATATCGCGACGCAAAGTCCGGTCTGTGATGAATTCACCTAATTTTTAAGAAACGTCGTCGTCATTATTATCGTTATTGTTGCTATTATTATCATCGTCGAACCAGGAGAAAATGTCCATCTCGTTTTTTCAACACTAGAGGGCTTTTGACTTAACCTAGCGATGGCAGCATTACACATTCGAATGTGACCAACAACACATGACAGCTGTGATAATCAGCGATGGCAACATTGTCACATATA
>NW_017297584.1:13664-13957 GCF_001594075.2 Trachymyrmex cornetzi
ATAAAATAAATTAAAATAAAATATTAATTATAATTATTAAGCGTCTAGGTGTTCGCCGTCGAGGAATTAAGCGTCTAGATGTTTGTCGTTGAGGAAGTGGGTGTCTAGGTCGAAGAAATGTGTGTCTAGGTGATCGCCATCGAGGAAGTGGGTGTCTAGGTGTTCGCTATTGGGGAAATGGGTGTCTAGGTGTTCGCTATTGGGGAAATGGGTGTCTAGGTGTTCGTCGTCGAAGAAATGAGTGTCTAGGTGTTCGCCGTCGAGGAAGTGGGCGTCTAGGTGTTCGCCGTCGA
>NW_017297584.1:14110-15373 GCF_001594075.2 Trachymyrmex cornetzi
GGCAATGGGTGTCTAGGTATTCGCCGTCGAGGAAGTGGGCGTTTAGGTGTTCGCCGTCGAGGAAATGGGTGTCTAGGTGTTCGCTATTTGGGAAATGGGTGTCTAGGTATTCGCCTTCGAGGAAGTTGGTGTCAAGGTGTTCACCTTCAAGAAAGTGGGTGTCTAGGTATTTGTCTTCGAGGAAATGGGTGTCTAGGTGTTCGCCATCTCATTCTGACAGGTTTGACTCTAGATAGCAAGAGGCAAATGTGGCATTTAGTATTAACCGTTCAACTATTCAGGTTAGAATCTGTCACATCGATGGAACAGAGGAACACGTATAAACACGTAATTGAGGCTAGAATAAATATTCTCTGCTGTAAAACACATTTTTCGGTGTAAGAATACATTTTCTATTCTGGTAGTTTATTCCAATTTTTTATTAATAAATTGTTCTCTCTATTCTTTATAATTATGACAGAATTGATTCTTTGTGCTGTTTGTTTTTAGATTTACTGAAAGGAAAGGCTTGAATTTAAAAGATAATGATTTATTTATATGGTAGTGAGTGTGTGTTTTCTCATTATTAAAAAAACATACAATATAAAAATGAGTAAAGGACTCTTATAATTCAAACATAAAATAATAAGTAAAGAACAATTAATTAGAAGTTTACAATATAAATTATTATACATCACATTTTTATTATTACACATCATATTTATATCTAAATCCATAATAAACTTAATACAGTCGATTATGTTAATTGGCGTCGCTAACAGTCGTCCTTAGAATACTATAAATGTAGTATTATAATAATCGAGGAAGTGGGTGTCTAGGTGTTCGTCGTCGAGGAAATGGGTGTGTAGGTGTTTGCCGTCGAGGAAGTGGATGTCTAGGTGTTCGCCGTCGAAGAAGTGAGTGTCTGGATGTTCGCTGTCGAAGAAGTAAGTGTCTAGGTGTTGTCTACATGTTCGCCATCGAGGAAGTTGGTGTTTAGGTATTCGCCATCGAGGAAATGCGTGTCTAGGTGTTCGACATCGAGGAAGTGGGTGTCTAGGTGTTCGCTATTGGGGAAATGGGTGTCTAGGTATTCGTTGTCGAGGAAATTGGTGTCTAGGTGTTCGCCATCGAGGAAATGAGTGTCTAGGTGTTCGTCGTCGAGGAAGTGGGTGTCTAGGTGCTCGCTGTCGAGGAAGTGGGTGTCTAGGTGCTCGCTGTCGAGGAAGTGGGTGTCTAGGTGTTCGCCGTCGAGGAAATGGGTGTCTAGGTGTTCGCTATTGG
>NW_017297584.1:15451-16227 GCF_001594075.2 Trachymyrmex cornetzi
TAGATGTTTGCCGTCGAAGAAGTGGGTGTCTAGGTGTTCGCCGTCGAAGAAGTGAATGTCTAGGTGTTGTCTACATGTTCGCCGTCGAAGAAATGGGTGTCTAGGTGTTCGCTGTTGAGGAAACGCCGTCGAGGAAGTGGATGTCAAGGTGTTCGCCTTCAAGAAAGTGGGTGTCTAGGTGATTGTCTTCGAGGAAATGGGTGTCTAGGTGTTCGCCATCTCATTCTGACAGGTTTGACTCTAGATAGCAAGAGGTAAATGTGGCATTTAGTATTAACCGTTAAACTATTCAGGTTAGAATCTGTCACATCGACGGAACAGAGGAACACGTATGAACACGTGAGGCTAGAATAAATATTCTCTGCTGTTCAATTAATAAAAACGTACAATATAAAAATGAGTAAAGGACTCTTATGATTCAAACATAAAACAACAAGTAAAGAACAATTAATTAGAAATATACAATATACAAATGAGTAAAAGACTTATAATTCAAACATAAAACAATAAGTAAAGAACAATTAATACCCATTTCCACCAACGTGAATTAACTTTAATCTCGGTTCTCTCAACTTATCTTTAGAATTAGAAAAAGACGAAGAGCAAGTTGAACCGACGTTAAAGTTAATCTACGTTGATGGAAATGGACATAAGAGTCTAAAAAACATCTATATATTAGAAATATAATTATAAACGCAAAAATTGTCCTACCTCTTTTTCGCGTTTAAAGTATCTATAGAAATATACAATATAAAAATAAGTAATCGTTCTTAACT
>NW_017297585.1:0-653 GCF_001594075.2 Trachymyrmex cornetzi
TTGATCCAATCTATGTCCCCACTGTGTTTCAGTAACATTTTCTGAGACACCCTGTATATATAACATAACATAACATTTTCCATTATAGTTCAACACAGATGAGAGATACATCAAAATGATCGAAAGCAAAAATGAAGGGAATTAAATGATTTTTCCAATGCTATTATGTTGCAAAACTTTGACATCAAGCAAATGTTGTCACAACTTAACAGTTTAGACGCCGCGTTACACTAAGAAATGGTAAAAAATATATCGATTTCGAAATTTTTTATTATTCTCAGCGTAGACTCCACCTCACAAACACGTATAAATGTGTATACTTTAATCCTGGAAAAGGATTTTCGAATCCGTGAAAGATAAACAGAGTATTCGTTTATACAAAAATTATATGTATTTAGTCGGTAATACAAATGTCTTTAGGATCCTCTTAATGCTTGTATGATTCTTATGTGAATTTATATACTACGTATATAAATTAATATTACATATTCAACATACGTAATATTAATTTCAAAATATATGTAATATTAATTTCAAACTATGTAAAATGTAAAAATATGTAATGTATAAATATAAGAAATCTTAATGTAATCTTAATCAAGATATATATTGATAATATTAATATCGATATATATTATATTAATATATGTAGA
>NW_017297585.1:1297-2769 GCF_001594075.2 Trachymyrmex cornetzi
GTCAACGGCCGTTGACAGTTGTATCGTACACGAGGTTATTATATTGTAAATAATCGGTGACGCGTTTATTCAGTTATTATGTGAAAGATAATAAAGTTTTGCGTGTAGTGTGTGTAGATGTACCAGAGAGAACCGTATTTTACAGTTTCTCGCTGCGTGCGTAATCATTTCACAAGCGTCTGTCGTCGTAAAGATCCCGCGTACTTCGATAGTTATTAGAGGTTAATATAACGTATCAATAATATTTTATCGTTGCAGTTCTGCTTCTTTATCCTTCTTCTGAAACTTCTTTTCTTCCGGATATTATCGAGAGATCGTGTTTTTCACATCCTACTAGCAGTCAGTATTAAGAAGAGAAACGAAACGAGAACGAGATGAGAATGAGAGAGACAAGAAGGAGACGGGAAACGATAGAAACGTGAAGAAGATAGAAGAGGAGAGAGAAGTTAGTTAAATCGATGAAATTATATAATTATGTAATTTTAAGAAATGTGTTTATTTAGTATATTATAGTATATGAAAAATAATAAAATATTATAATATAACTATAATATATTATATTAAAAATAATAAAGTTGTGAGCAGTGTGTAGATGTACCCGAGAACCGTATTTAGTTTCTCGCTGCGTAATTATTTCGCAAGCGTCTATCATCGTCGTAAAGATCCCGCGTACTTCGATAGTTATTAGAGGTTAATAATGTATCAATCATATTTTATCGTTACAGTTCCGCTTCTTTATCCTTCTTCTGAAACTTCTTTTCTTCTGGATATTATCGAGAGATTGTGTTTTTCACGTCCTAGCAGTCAGTATTAAGAAGAGAAACGAAACGAGAACGAGATGAGAGTGAGAGAGACAAGAAGGAGACGGGAAACGATGGAAACGTGAAGAAGATAGAAGAGGAGAGAGAAGTTAGTTAAATCAATGAAATTATATAATTATGTAATTTTAAGAAAGTAAGAGACATAATAGGTCCCAAAATATTAGTATTCGTATTGGAATCTTTGTATTGTACTTTATTTTCACAGTCATTAATAATTTTTACGAAAAGGAAAGGTACATTCTTCTCCTTAAAGAAAAATGTACTGAAAAGAAAGCGAAACGAAAGGAAAGAAAAAGGAAGGAAAGGGAGTGTAAAAGGAAGCGTAACGTATAACAGGTTTAAATTATTTCGTTTGTGTTCCTACGTGTCAACGATAACTTCTCTTTTTCCTTTGAACATTAAAATCGTTTCAGATAAGTTCAATTATCAATTATTAATCCTTTAACTTTAATTACGTAACATTCTATTATAAGAAATTGATACTTTGTGTTGTATTTTATTCAGCAGTTCGCTATTATGTTATTACAACCCTGCTAATGATATTCGAGAAGAAATATATTATATGAAGGAAACAAAAAGACGACAGACGCAAGAGATATAAGAGAAAGATGGAGGATGAAACAATAAAGCAGTTAATCGAAGAGATTTTTT
>NW_017297585.1:7506-7826 GCF_001594075.2 Trachymyrmex cornetzi
GAAGAGATTTTTTTATCTGGAAAACTTATTCAACAGCTATAGCATGTTACGGATGGTTTTTACAAAAGGTGGAAGTAAGTTCAATTTTGTTTAAGTCTTGTACGGTATAATTTATTGTCTGAAAGAATTTTCTAGAATTTTGAGATTTCTTGAAAATCATATCTGGGTATGGGAAAAATTTATGATATTTTACTTTTTAATTTAAATTTTAAAGTAGTGTCATTGTAACGTCCGCCGAAATTTGCGCGCAGGCGAACATCACTCTTAACGACGCTAGACGCGTTGCCGTGGCAACGCGAACTGTCGCGACAGCCGCGAAA
>NW_017297585.1:9683-10460 GCF_001594075.2 Trachymyrmex cornetzi
TTTTGTGATCGTTATATCTCCCTTAACCTCGCGAACCGTGATTATCGCCCTTGCCGCTTGGGGCGAGAATCACGCCGAGCCGTCGTCGGACGAGCCCACGCCGCGTCCGAGGGGCATCCGCACACACGCGCCCCAGGACGTGACAGTCATTTTTTGAAAATAATCGATTTCTTTAATCAGTTCTTCTTGACGTGAAAAAATGCTAAATATGGACAATCGGTTAATAATAAGTATGACGTACGTCAAATTTTATGAAAAAATGAGGATCATGATAAAAAATAGAATGTAGAATAGCTCACTGTAAACTGTGATGATTTTTTCTTATATTATTTTATTGTAGAAAACGTTACAGTGTCATAGAATTCCTGCATTTTGCGAATTTTCATTGTACATATAGTTTATTTTGTCAATAGTAAGTCTAATTTATTTCAAAGTAACATTGAACAGTTTTTTAACCTTATTTGGGATTTTGCATAAAACTATCTTGAACAGAGAGAATTCATTGGAAATTTTATTACGTGTTTTAATACTGTGTTTTAATACTAAGTGCCCTGTTTTATATGTATATATCTCATTTTGACTGTATATATTGTTACGTCCGTCCGTGCGTCTATTATGTTACGTCCGTCCGTCTCGCGAGATCCGCACTCCCGATTCACCGAAATGAGTCACTCGTGAGTATAAAAGTAAACGGATGTTTATTTACAATCACAGGACTACAGCGTGATACAATTAAGCGTAATATCCAGGTAAATATCTCGCGTAGAGAGAAACACG
>NW_017297585.1:14581-17430 GCF_001594075.2 Trachymyrmex cornetzi
ATATATATATATATATATATAAGCTATTAACAACATAATCGTATAAAATTATTAACAAATGTATGTAATTATGAACAATCCGTTACATAATTGTATATATACATATATATATATGTTTGTATAAAATTTTATACAATACTGTCTTTTTTTTTCTTTGTGTCTTGTATTTACGTTGTATTCGTATTGGAATCTTTGTATTGTACTTTATTTTCACAGTCATTAATAATTTTTACGAAAAGGAAAGGTACATTCTTCTCCTTAAAAAAAAATGTACTGAAAAGAAAGCGAAACGAATGGAAAGAAAAAGGAAGGAAAGGGAGTGTAAAAGGAAGCGTAACGTATAACAGGTTTATAAATTGTTTCGTTTGTGTTCCTACGTGTCAACGATAACTTCTCTTTTTCCTTTGAACATTAAAATCGTTTCAGATAAGTTCAATTATCAATTATTAATCCTTTAACTTTAATTACGTAACATTCTATTATAAGAAATTGATACTTTGTGTTGTATTTTATTCAGCAGTTCGCTATTATGTTATTACAACCCTGCTAATGATATTCGAGAAGAAAAATATTATATTAAGGAAACAAAAAGACGACAGACGCAAGAGATATAAGAGAAAGATGGAGGATTAAACAATAAAGCAGTTAATCGAAGAGATTTTTTTACCTGGAAAACTTATCCAACAGTTATTATAGCGTGTTACACATGGTTTTTGTAAGAGGCAAAAGTAAGTTGAATTTTGTTTAAGTCTTGTACGGTACAATTTATTATTTGAAAAAATTCTAGAATTTTGAGATTTCTTGAAAATCGTATCTCTGGGTATGGGAAAATTTTTGAAATTTTACTTTTTAATTTAAATATCTAATTTTAATTCGTATGTCTCTTTTTAACTGTATATATATTTTTCTTCTTCAGAAACCAGTTTTATTTAATTATATCGGAGAGATGTCTTTTGCCCACTGCATTAATTATTCTCGATAACTATTTTCCTGATAATGTATTAATAGCCCTGGAATGTATTTGTCAGATTATCCAGCATTCTTATATGATACATATAGAGTTTATTCTCATGCACATATAGTATTTCTTACTATGTATTCACTTGACTGATATTTTAGAAAAAAAGACTAATAGATTCTGGTTATGCTAAATTGATTTATCGCGTTTTGCAACTTTTAACTCGTCAAAAGGAAACAAGATACATTATTCCTTTGTATTCCTGCATGGCCAGTTTTTTAGCTACTACTACGGAAACATTGGGATAATACATATAATACCATGAATCTATTTGAGGTAATGCTACTCATAAGATTGTCACAGTAATCGCAAGGTGATTCAGGAAAAGGAAGAAAAAAGTCAGGTAAAATTGTATCACACAGATATATATATATATAAAAGCATTAACAACATAATCGTATAAAATTATTAACAAATGTATGTAATTATGAACAATCCGTTACATAATTATATATAAACGTTTGTATAAAATTTTATATAATACTGTCTTTTCTTTTTCTTTGTATCTTGTATTTACGTTCCACACTTATAGCGTTTTCGGCCCGGCCAGGTTTGCACCAACCTGGGTTGGATTAATGGCGTTTTGTGCTCTCCTATTGGTAGAGCGGGTGACGTCAACCAATAGGAAAGATTAATCCAACCAAGGTTGATGCAAACCCGATCGGGCCGAAAACGCTATTAGTTCCACAGAGGTTCTCGTATCCTTCTGTCCTGCAGCCAATCGACGTGCTCAAAAAGTTTGTCGATGAACACGTGAAATATCAGACCTATTCAATACGATGCTGGTATTGGTATTATGCACGCTTGTACGACAAGCGTTTGTACGACAAGGGAATCAGCCAATCGAAATTCTTCTTTTCCATGGAATGAGAGGAAAGGAAAGCTTCTGATTAGTTGATTTGCTTATGCACTATGCGTTATGCAAAAGCTTGTGTCTGGGCTCTAAGTCCGGATCTACAATAGGTGTTTTATGCCTTATGCCGTAAGAAACTGACCAATTACAGTCGAATCCGAGAGGAATAAGCGACTGTGATTCGCCCATTTCTTATGGCTTAATTGGATGCTAAACCGATTACCCAACTCAATCAAGGTCGATAGTACAGACTTTTTTAATTCCAATTTCGATAATAGTGGCGACATCTTTGATTTAGTTTTTACATTATATTATATAATATATATCATTCTGTCTTACTCAAACGCATACATCTGTTCTTATCTAATATATGCCAGCACCATCTATCGCAAGACCGCGCAACTACTGCTACATGGAATTTCGGCTCTGTTGACAGTCCAAGCTTCGCAAAACATCAGTATACACGTATTTTCTATTCGGTGGAAATATTTCTTTTCTAGACTTTCAATCTTAGTTCTACAAACTCGGTATCGTTCGTTTCAATAATGTGACCTCAGCTGCACGCTTATTTTCAAGATATGGACTCTAAAACTCTTATATCAAGCAAATATATATCTGAGGTGACAGTTGTACGAGCCAAAAGTAAGGGAATTTTTAACGAATCTGAAACTTTTTTTCGATTTTCTCATGAAATCCAGTGCAGCTGAGGTCCTGTTTGTGCGTACTTTAATTTAAGCAATAATACTTTTGCAATCCGTACATCCAATACAGAGATTTTTCACCGAATGGAAATGTTGGTAAAACAGGAGACTTTAGCATCGCCTTAAGGGGATGCTGGAGTGACGGTCGAAGTTAATCAAAGTCGATAGTACAGACTTTTTTACATTTTAAATTCGATAATAGTGACATCTTTCATTCATTTCTTATACTTATCTATATCGTTGTGTCTCGCTCAAACGCATTCATCTGTCCTTATCT
>NW_017297585.1:18118-20577 GCF_001594075.2 Trachymyrmex cornetzi
GTCAACAGAGCCGAAATTCCGTGTAGTAGTAGTTGCGCGGTCTTGCGATAGATGGTGCTGGCATATGTTAGATAAGAACAGATGTATGCGTTTGAGTAAGACAGAATATATTATATAATATAAAGTAAAAACTAAATCAAAGATGTCGCCACTATTATCGAAATTGGAATTAAAAAAGTCTGTACTATCGACCTTGATTGAGTTGGGTAATTGGTTTAGCATCCCCTTAAAACCCTATTGTAGATCCGGGGTAATGGCCGCAGCACACACTCTTGCATAACGCATAATACATAGTGTATAATGGAATCAATCAATCGAAATTCTTCTTTTCCATGGAATGAGAGGAAAGGAAAGCTTCTGATTAGTTGATTCGCTTATGCACTATGCGTTATGCGTTATGCAAAAGCTTGTGTCTGGGCTCATAAAGTTATAAAAGCATAGTAACATGTTGTGTTTTCTTTCCTAGCATAGAAGAGGAATGGAAAGGTCTAACAAATGCTTTAGCTGGATTACTCTGTGCATCTCTGAATTTTGTTGACAGCTCCAATAGCATGTCGCCAGAGTTTACCTTCCGTCTCACTAGTACCCTTAATGCTATCGCACATGAAATGCATAACAGAGCATAAGCGTAACATAAGACTGCTGGACCAATAAGCATCTAGCATAATGTCGCCCTGGATCTACAATGCAGTTTTAAGCCTTAGGGCCCAGACACAAGCTTTTGCATAATGCATAATACATAGTGCATAATGGAATCAACCAATCGAAATTCTTCTTTTCCATGGAATGAGAGGGAAGGAAAGCTTCTGATTAGTTGATTCGCTTATGTATTGTGCGTTATGCGTTATGCGAAAGCTTGTGTCTGGGCCCTTAGGCCTATCTGCATAAGTCCGGATCTACAATAGGGTTTTAAGCCTTAAACCATAAGAAATGGGCGAATCACAGTCGCTAATTCTTCTCGGATTCGACTGTAATTGGTCAATTTCTTACGACTTAAGGCTTAAAACACCTATTGTAGATCCGGGGTTATAGAGCATAAACATAACATAAGACCGCTCGACCAATGAGCATTTTATGTAAATCAATATGGCGACATTATGCTGGATGCTCATTGGTCCAGCAGTCTTATGTTATGCTTATGCTCTGTTATGCATTTCATGTGCGATAGCCTTTAAGGGCTTCACACATGAAATGCATAACAGACCATAAGCATAACATAAGACTGCTGGACCAATGAGCATCTAGCATAATGTCGCTAGATTGATTTACATAAGATGCTTATAGGTCGCGACACAGACTTTTGCATAACGCATAACGCATAGTGCATAAGAGAATCAACTAATCAAAATTCTTCTTTTCCATGGAATGCGAGGAAAGGAAAGATTTTGATTAGTTGATTCGTTTATGTACTATGCATTATGCTTTATGCAAAAGTCTGTGTCGCGGCCTTATAGGTTTAGCGACCATATGTTATGTTTATGTTCTGTTATGCATTTCATGTGTGAAGTCCTTTAGCCATAAGAAATGGACGAATCATAGTCGATTATTCTCCTCGAATTCAACTGTAATTAATATCTTACAGCTTAAAGGCCGCGACATAGACTTTTGCATAACGCATAACGCATAGTGCATAACGAATCAACTAATCAGAAGCTTTCCTTTCCTCTCATTCCATGGAAAAGAAGAATTTCGATTGGTTGATTCCATTATGCACTATGTATTATGAGTTATTCAAAAGCTTGTGTCTGGGCCCTTAGGCTTAAAATACCTATTGTAGTTCCAGGTTGATGCACTTCATGTGTGATAGGCTTAAGTATTGAAACATAATACTACTATAACTAAAGCATTATAAACGTAGGTATTCGTATTCCACTATTTTTAGTCCTTTCCCGGTTTCCCCATTCGTTGCTCTATCCTAGGTAAAGGCCATCACAGATACAAAAATTTTAGTCGGAATCGTAAGGCCATAAACAAATTGGCCAATCACAATCGAGCGTTTTAAAACGTAAAATCGTAGTTTTTGATAATGGCCCGTATTCAGAACGCACTTTTATCGATAAAAGCGCACTTTTATCTCTGAAATTCTATAATATACGTGACGTAAAGTATAGTATGTTAGCGTACTAACATTATTGTAAGCGCGTTCTGAATACGGGTCTGTGTGTGTGATTGGTGGATTTGCTTGAGACCTTGGGCTCTATTTTTGAAAAGAAACGTATACGATAGTCTAGGGAAATGCTATAGTATACGTTACGTACAAAAATTTTAGTCGTATAATCATAAGGGGCTCTATTCTTGAGCCCCTTATGATTATACGACTAAAATTTTTGTACGTGTAATGGTCTTAACTCTTGGGTGCATTTTTGCTATAATATACGTAATGTAAACTATAGCTTAGAGTAATCTAGGCGTAATTCCTGAACGCAGCCTAGCGCTAAGCGCCAAAAATTATTTTCATG
>NW_017297585.1:23482-32472 GCF_001594075.2 Trachymyrmex cornetzi
CGAAACATTTTTCTCTATCCCTACTAGTTTTCGAGATATTTGACTGGATCACTTCAGATAGTCCACCCTGTATATTGTATATTTATTTGTTCTTATTTTTAGTGAAGTACACGGAAAATGTAATGTATATGGATTAATGATATAAAAAAATGAGATGAGAGAGAGAAGAAGAAAGATGGAAGTAAGATAAGGAGATAGAAAACATGGAAGAGTCGAGTGGTGAGATAAAATCGAGACGATTCTAATAAAAAAAAATTCGCTAAAATTATTCCATGTTGGAACATTTCAGCGAAATTGTCGAAAGTTTGCTGAGATTTCACTGAAATTGAATTTTTCAGATAATAACATATTAAAAAATTATTGAAACTAAAATCATAATGGTCATGCTGGATTTACACTTCATCCGATTTGGGTCGTACGACGCTCTGCAACCAATCAGAAAACAGGATTCCGATGGATTTTGCTTCGTATCATCGGAATTCTGTTTTCCGATTAGTTGAAGAGCGTCGTACGACGCAAATCGGATGCAGTGTGAATCCAGCATTTAATTTAGCTATTACTCTGTTTTGTATTCTGCAAGATTTCCAACAAACGTCAAATTTTTTATTTTATATCACAGGTAAAATGTGTTTTAACAAGTGAATGAGACTTGATTTTAATTGACTGTAAGGCTTCGAGTATATTTATATAAATATATTTGACGTTAATTTTCTTTCCTTATAAAGAAATAATAGGCCTGTTCTTTAAATTGTATTTTTCTATTTAAATTGTTGTTCTTTAAATTGTATTTTTCTATTCCTTTGCTTAAAAACACGAATTCTTTAAAAATTTTCTACTTTAAAGACAAATTATTTTCTATATAATTTTCATTTTTACCGTAAAGAATTTGTTTTTAAATCAAATAAATTGTATTTTAAAACAGACAAATATCTAACCAACACAAATTTTTTGCTGATACTTTCCCTACAAAATCGTTTTTTATCAATATTCTTACTATTTTCGGTTATTGAGTTATCGCGGATTAAATAAAAGGATTATTTTGACTTTAATTGCTCATAATTTTGTTAAAAATTGTCGTATCACAATTTAAAAAACAGATTCTTAAAGCTGAAACTTTATTCTATCAAGATATATTTATATTGGGTTCGTAAGAAAGTAATTGCGGGTTTTACTGATAGATGTACATTAAAAAAAAACGCAATTGCTCTCTTGTCATCTCTATGTATATATTGATATTAATTTAAATGCAATTTCTCAGGTATACAAAGCTATCTTGTGATCTATCGATATAATTTATCTGTACACCACATGCAACTTCAAGTATATAAATCGTTGCTATGTAACTAAAAAGAATTGAATTTGTTGATTCGTGATGCAGTGTTTTATCCAGATAGGAGCAGTGGATTGAAACGTTTTTTTTACATTGGATTAAAAAAAAAATAAAGTTACCGATAGGAAAAATAAAGGCTGCCGTAAAAAAAAATAATTCGGAAGTAATAGCAGGTAATTTTATACATGTCAAACGTTCTTTCTTTTTCTTTTGCTTCTTCTTCTCTTGTGCTTTTGTTCTCTTGCTTTCTATAATCTTCCTTCGGTCTTGTTTTTTCGCGTTCTTGTTTTCTGGCTCTCTTAAGCTGGAAACACAATAGACACAGGCAATAGGCACAGGCAACAGGGAATAACGAGCCGTCCAATCAGAGCTCTGGGATATAATATCGAACTTATATCCCAAAGCTCTGATTGGATGGCTCGTTATTCCCTGTTGCCTGTGCCTATTATGTTTCCAGCTTTACGTTCGCATTATCGTGTTCTCTCTCTCTCTCTCTCTCTCTCTCTCTCTCCTCCCCCTTTTTCTCTTTTCCTTCCTCACACTCTATCCCTCTCATTTTTTTGCGTGTCGTTTTTTTTCTGTCTTATTTATCTGTGTGATCTATCGATATAATTTATCTGTATTCCACATGCATCTTCAAGTTTATAAATTGTTATGTAAGTAAAAACAATTGCATTTGTTGATTCGTGTTTCAGTGCTGTATGCAGTAAGGAGCAGTGAATTGAAGCGTATATTACATCGGATTCGAAGAATTATAATAACTGACAGGAACAGTAAAGGAAAGGTTGCAGTTGTCGCAAATAAGAATAGTCTGAAAGTAGTAACAGGTAATTTTCGATATTTTTAATGTTCTTTCTATTTCTTTTGTTTCGTCTTCTCTTGCACTAGTGTTGAAAATTGGTCGAAAACGTGTATCACATGCCGAGTTCTTTTATATAATATGAATAAATTTTCGACAGTATTTGTTAGGTACATAGTAGTATATATTAGGCCATAATCTCTTGTAATTTATTATTTAGAGTGAATATGTGTAGAAGATTATTGTACAGGGGTCTGGAGATTCTGACTTTTGCGTAATAATTTTTTGTTCGACGTTTGAATGCTTGAATCGGAGATGACATAAACTAAGAGAAAACATGAGGGCTTGTAATTGCAAAATAATGTTTCCGCGCATGCTACTGCCCTCTGGAGAGGTGCATGTAAACTACATAACAAGATTTACTTTTTTACGATATCTTTGATGGAAATAATTGAATTAAATTGTTGAAATTGTTAAAATTTGTATGAATTCCACAAATTTTAGTTATTTCAGCAATTTAATTAAATTATTTCCATCAAAGACACTGTAGAAAAGTAAATCTTCTTATGTAGTTTACATCCATTTCTTCAGAGGGTAGTAGCATGCTCGGTAGTACTATTTTGCGATTACAGGTATATAAGAGGCCCTCATGTCTTCTCTCAGGTTTCTCTATGTGTATAAAAGACTACAACCTGACGTGTCTTATATGTATGTGAATATTGCTTGTAGAGGTAATTGGAGAGGTAATTTTTACAATTACAACTACATACGTTTACGCAATTGTGGCATGGGCTTTACGTCAATAAAACGTCATAAAAGCGTTATATTGATATTATAATATTATTCCGTTATTGAAGTTATATTGCCACAATATTACTGTGATATTTCACTGTTGGTTATCAACGTGTAATACATCAATAATATTTTTGATATTATACAGGATATCCCGAACTTTGCTGCCAATCACGTTTGAGTAGATAAAGCGGACTAAACTGAGTCGAAAAGTCCTGTATCATTTTGCAATTTTAGCAGTAGTTAACAAGATACTAATTACTAAAAATTGCCAAATATTGGTCTTGAATAATTTTTTACTCAAATACTATGAACTTTATAGAATAGCCGCTAGAGACAAAAATCATTTATTTTCTTCTCATAAAGTTCTGAGAATTTTTTAAGAATTTTTCCAGAATTTTTAATACCATATTTTGTCATGTTGGTAAAAATAAGAAAATGCAGTACTAAAAAGCTGATAAAAAGTTCTGAAAAAATTCTCAGAACTTTATAAGAAGAAAGTAAATGATTTTTATATCTTGCAGCTTTTCTACAAAGTTCATAGTATTTGAGCAAAAAATTATTCAAGACCAATATTTGGCAATTTTTAGTAATTAATATCTTGTTAACTACTGCGAAAATTCCAAAATGATAGAGGACTTTTCGATTCAGTCCGCTCTATCTATATTCTATACAAAAGTGGTTGGCAAAAAATCCTGTATTGTTATATGTAATATTTTTGGTAAGTTACAATGTTACTGTTATATTATTGTGACATTACGTGGGATCCTGTATATTACCAACAAATTATAATTTTTTTTTGCAGTTATCATCTCTGTTAATAATAAAACTTTAACGACAATACTGAAATTGCAATTTTAAAAAATTGCAATTTACTTTGTCGGTGAAATATAATAATACAATAATGTGTCAGTAAAATATAAAAATTCAGTAATACGCTGTTTTATTGCGTTGTAAATACATGTTGTAACTATAAAATATTTTGCACACTGATGTACGTGACACACTCTTGATCAAGTCAAATAATGTAATGTACAAGGCAGAAAGTCAGGAGAGGACAAGAACCGTGACAAAGTTAAGAAATGGAGAGAAAATGTATCATATTAGTATACGCGTGTCGGGCAATGACTCTGTATCTCCGTTTGTCTGTTTATATCATGTGTTTGCTTCTTAATGTGGACCATCTCAGAAATTAATCTTTTTCTGTAGGAAGGTTCTATATCTAATATTTCTACATTATTTCCACTTAAAATCATGATTCGCTTCGATTCTATGATTAGTTAATACAGATGGAGATTTTGATAATTTGTTAATGTCAGAGACATGTTCATGTACTCTTGTTTTTAATTGTCTCTTAGTCTGGCCTACATAGCTTGCTTCGCAATTTTCGCACGATATTTTGTAAATTACATTTTGATTCTGTGTATGTTCAAGTTTATCTTTACCCCTTTTTATGTATTCTTTAAGTGTATTAGGAATGGTGTATGCCAATTTACAATCAACAACATTAGTTAGCTATAGGTTTGAATTTTTCAGATACAAAATCGACAAATGGAATAGCAAAAATTTTTTCAAAGTAGAATTATTATTGTTCCCATTAATATTGTTAATATGGTATTTTAATCTATTTTGAGTTGTCAAAAAAAAAATAAATTGAAGAGGGTATCCATTATTCAAAAAAATGTTAACGGCGTCAATTAAATTTTTTTGTTGAAATGTTGGATGGCATAAGCGAACTATTTTGTCTATAACACCATATATAACCCCTCTCTTATGACAGACCGGATGTTGAGAATGGAAATTCAGGAATCTGTCCGAAAAAGTGGCTTTACGATAGTCATCAAATATCAACTTACATTCATCGACAATAATCAAAGTGTCTAAAAAACTTATTTTACTATCATTGCCAACCTCAATAGTGAACTGCAATCTTGTGTGCAATGAATTAAACACATTCAAGATGTCATTAATGCTTTCGGCTGCCAAAATCACGTCATCTACATACCGGTAATAAAAAGATAACTGAACCGACAATAATCCAATAGCGGTTTCCTCAAAATCCTGCATGACCATGTCTGCAACTATAGGTGATAATGGGGATCCCATAGGGATTCCAAAAATTTGTTTACAGATTACGCTTGCGAATTTATGAAATATTATCTAATTATATTCATTTGTTTAAGACGTTGTAACTGCAATCTAAGATTTATGACAATTTCTTTTTATATGAACGACAAGCTTATTCTTGCAATTTAATAAATTGTTATAATTAAAGTCTATTCATTATTACTTATTATTTCACAGAGGTACTTGTATTTATGATTTACTTTTGTAACATTGAAAATGACCCGATCGGAGTCGAAACGTTTGTAATTCTTATGATTCTAATTTAATTAAATTTTGTGTTTGAATATTGGTACTATGCCCTTTTTAATTGTTATATTGTTTCATATATAGAAAACCTTATAATTACTTATTTTAATAGAAATGTTTCTAAAATCTATCATATATAATAAATTGAAAGCATATTTAAACAGAACAAAAAAAGATTACCATGATGTTAAAATCCCAAGGAGAACAAGAAAATCAAAATAATGTTAATGTAACGTCATATTGATGAATTTATATCATTTTTTGGTCACGATAAAAATTTTAATCTGAAATGATCTAAGAGTGACTTTATAAAGTCATTCTTGTTAGATTATCTGAGATCAAGAGATTTTTATCATGACCATATTTTTATCATGACGTAAATTTGGTCAATATGACTTCAAATTGACATTAATTTGATTTTGTTCTCCTCGGGATGGTTCCAAAATGATTACTAAAAGTCATTTTTCGATCGATCATGGTTCATTTTAATGTCATTTTGATGTTATTTTGAGTTGTTCTACTTTAATTGCGAAAAATTTTTGTATATGAATGACTTTTTCTGCTTTAATCATGAAAACCTTTCGTATATGAATAATTATATTGTATAGAAACTGCAGGTGTAAGTGACTTTTTATCTTTCTAATAGTGATTATGCATATGTGCCTATACAATATAATAATGATTAACTAATCGATATAGTTGGTGACATAATTATCATTCTTGAGAAATACTTTAAGTTTATTTCAATAAGTTTGCAATCTGTTAATAGAAAACTTTTAAAAAATTTTAAGTACTTCAGAAATGATATTTGAATATATGTTTAATTGATACTTAAATAATATTTAAATTTATTATGTCGACATAATAAATTCAAATATTTTTTAAGTAACAATCAAGTGTATATTTAAATATTATTTTTGAAGTACTAAACATAGCTGAAAACTTTTTGGTAATATTCCAAAAAGATTTTTTATGTAACATTTCTTCAATCTTTCAACAAGATTTCATGTGCAAGAATCGTGGACATTTTGTTATTCCAAAGCTGTCTTAAAAATGTTGCAGACATATTTTGCAATTTTTATGAAATGTTTCACTTTTCAGTTGAAATATTTCTGAGATATTTCTGAAAACTTTGAGTGTTGAATGAGCACTGATAAACACGTCTATTAAACTAAGAAATCATAAAATTAGTACAATATTTTCAGTTTTTGTATTCTTAATCACTTCAATGTTAACAAGGACGTGAACTCCCGTTATGCTCGTTTCAAACTACGAATCGACGATTACGATTAACGGTTGCTCGATTCTACTTCACTAATCACAATGTAGTGAGTCTATCGTAATTGGCTGAAATAGAACCAGGCAATCGTCATTAGTAATTGTTAGTCCGTAGTCTGATATGGGCATTAGGATGTCGGATTGTCGGTCTTTAATAGTATCTCATGTTTTTTTTTCCCCCGGAAACGACTGTATCAATTTGAATGAAAAAAATATATGTTGTAAACATTGTTCAGATAAGTTGAAGCAAATTTTTTGAAATTTGTACGATGAAAACAAAACCATTAAAAAAATTATCGAATTTTGTAGGAATTTTTTTTTTGGTGATATTTTTGAGTGACCACTTTTATACTTCATGAAAATAATCTGTAGACTTCCTATTTTGATATATATATTTTTTCAAATCGATTGGAGTGGTGGAATATGATTGAAAAAAAACAATTATTCGCGCAACGCCATGCCGACTGGGCAGCCACGGTCCCGGCGCACCGCGGCGCATGGCGGCTGTTGCTATGATACTATATATATGGTACTAACCTTGTTGCAGTGTTACAATGTTTAATTGCCAAGTAAATTGATAGAGATAAAGATTTTATTATTGCCTACACATTTATTCAGTGAACATTATAATATATAATATATATATAATGTTACATATTTCCATTAAGGACGTCTACAGTTAGAATCTGAGCACAAGAATTGTCGTAATGGTTGTAACGTTTACTTAGAGATTTAAGTTGTAGACGCAAGTAACGCACAAGCTTTGGCGTATGACGTACGACTTATTATTACCGTGTCTCCAAGTGAAGGCAATAAGTCGTACGTCATATGCCAAAGCTTGTGCGTTACTTACGCCTACAACTTAAGTTTTTAAGTAAGCGTTATGATCGTTATGATAATTTTTGTGCCAGACCCTTAGCCTTATATAAAGGATCTATAAAACCTATAGTTCCCGGAGTTTACCACGAGGAGGTTGTAGTACGTTTTTAAACTCCATATTTTCAGCCTGCTTTTTTAACGTGAGTCCCCTCGCCTCTCACGTTAACAGGCCTCTCATATCAACAGAAGAGAATTAATTAATTCTTAATTATCGTCACTATCACTTTCAATTACAGGAATGGAATGATCTTTCTTTATACATTCTACCTATTAATTTAATATATATTAAAATTATTTATATATTAAGCAATAGAGTTTAAAACATTACATAATTGAGTAGATTCTGATTTAATAGTTTTTGAAAATTCGTATAAACGATTGTCAGATTATTTGACTTTCAATGACTAAGAATTTCTCTTTCCTGTAACGTTGACCGCTCTGTCCTTATCCTGCCTATGTTCTGAACCTCTCGTAATTCCTTTAAATTGGTTTCTTAACTTGTACTTATCTCACGGAATTTCACTGTAGTTATTCAGATCTATTGACTGTACCGTTTCAATGAATGTATCTTTACTTAACACTGTTCGCGAGGTGCGAGGAGGGATTAAAAGTCTCCAAATAATTTCGCAATAATTGCAATAAACAACGTAACCCTCTTACTCATCCTCGAATTCACACTCGCACTCGCACGAAATCATTAATTCATGTAAACTTGGACAAACCGCGAGCTTAGTTTCTTCATTCGCGTATTGCGTGATGCGTCATATGTTTTTCGTAATTCCATCGATGTGTAAATCATGGCGGAATTTTACTATGGTGAAGACTGTGCAATTAACATACGATCTTTTGTTCTGCCGAATCTTCATATGTATCCTCGACAATTTATTACTAAATTCTGATAATTCGCGTTGTCCAATATTTGACATTATCATATTGCTTCTTACATGTAATTCGTATGTTATATTCCAATAGATCAACTGTTTTTGGTTCAATAAATTTTGATAATTCACATCCAATATTTGATATTATTGTATTGTTTTTTATATGTAATTTCAATAGATTAACAAGTTTCGTTTTAATAAATTCTGATAATTCACATTATCTAATATTTGAAACTATATTGTATCACTTTCTATTCGTAACTCGTATGTTACATTTTCAATAAATTAACTGTTTCTGGATTAATAAATTCTGATAATTCGTATTATCCGATATTTGATACTATTATATCGCTTTGTATACGTAATTTGGATGTTACATTTTAATAGATAAAGGTTTCGGTTTAATAAATTTTTTAAATTCGTATCGTCTGATATTTAAGGCAATTGTATTAATTTCTATATGTGTGTAACTAGATCGTATCTTACATCTCCCAGAACCTTAACAGGTTCTGGATTACAAAATTTTGATAATTCGCATTGTCCAATATTTGACACTACGAATTATGAGTTTGTACTTCTTTAATTAGCTAAACAGATCATGATTTTATTAGTATTAATAAAGTGCAATAGTTAATTTCCGAAAAATAAGGGGGTGTCA
>NW_017297585.1:33259-38789 GCF_001594075.2 Trachymyrmex cornetzi
CCTATGTCAGTATCGGCGACTTTCCTCTATATATTATGTACGTGCGCATATGTGTGTGAATGTGTGTAAAAATATTTTATTAGACATTTTTCTTACGTTTCAATGTATATTGAATGTTACTGAAAATCTGTAATATGTATTTAATATTAATCATTCTTCATATTTTTAGTACATAATTATTATATAATTATTATTTTCAATATTTTAATATTTTGCAATTTCCTTCCAGATTACATTTGAATACAATTATAATTTAAAAAGAAAAAAAGGAAACAAAGTGTTGTATATCAATTACCTACTTACATTGCTGATTAGTCGATTTGAAATATATGCAATTTTATTGATGAAATAATAAAATATTGCTAAAAATCGATCGATGTGACTGGTGTATCAACAAATTGAATTGCATGTAAGTACATTGCTCTTGAAATTAAGAAATTGATCGACTAAGTTATTGTTAAACAAATAATTTTTAATAAGATTATTAATTTCCTTTAATTTTTAGGAATTCAAAAGTAAATATCTATATATATACAATTTAAGTATTAAATTAATATTAATTTAATATATTAAATTGATAATTGTATCAAGTATTTGAGTTAAAATTTCAATAAATTAAAATTCGTTTCGTATTGGATTTGTTAAATTAAAATTATATTTAACTTTTTATATTATTAGATTGTAATTAGTTTTGATACAATTGATTAATATAAATTAATCTTGTTTTAAATTGTTGAATTGATATTGGTTTCAATTTTGTATTAAATTTAATTTCTTTTTAAATTGGTATTGTTAAACCAAAATTAATAATGTTAATTTTAATTAAAGTTGCTTTTCATTTTTGAATTGAAGTTTTTACTTGAATTGAAATTAGTTTGGATTCAAATAGAAATTGGTTTTTTGATTTGCATTGAAATTTATTGTAACTTGAATTAAACTTATCATTGATTTAAACTGACATTGATTTTGATTTGAATAGAAAATTGTCTTTAACTGAATTTGATTTTGACTTGTAGAATATAGTTGGCTTTGACTGTGATTAAAATAAATTTTGACTCAAATTGAAATATATTATTTGTTTTGAAATTATGCCTCGAAGAAAATTAATTCGAACAATTGAAGAAGAGGAAGAATTTCAACGTATTAAACGAGAAAGAAAGGCAAAATGGCAAGCTGAAAAACGAAAAAAAGAACGAATAATGACAAATGCAAATTGTCAATCTTCGTTAAATATTATTGATATTTCTTCAAATTTACCGCAAACTCTTACAAATTTTTCAGAAACAATAACTGACTCTCAGATTTCTTCATTATCTATGAAAACAGTATATCGAATAAATGAAACAATTACTATTGCACTAGAAACGGATAATACACCAATCATTACAAATGTTTCTATAATAAAAGATAATAACATGGTTACTGCTCTAAATAATAATATAACATTAGTTAATGTTAATGATGACATTTCAACAATTGAGAATAATTCTAATGTGGAAGTTCCTTTAAGTAATAACAATATTTCCTCTGTACCTAGCACATCAAATAGATTAATAAATTTAGATAATAATAAGTTTGAAAATTCTATTAATTTTAGTGGAGAATCAACTCAAAATATTTTAACAAATGATAAAGCAGTAAGCTTGAAATCAACGTATATTAATGTAAGTGATAAAAATAAACAAATAAAGTGGTATGAAAAAAACCGAGCTTCAGAAAAAGGATACACAAATATTAATACGTCTTATGTTGTTCAATTACAACATATCGTAGAACATTACATAGGAGAAATGAATATACATTGCGAACATGTGGTGCAAAACATTTTAAATCTGAAAAAGTAGCTAATAAAGGAAATTCATTCAATGATTGCTGCAGTCATGGGTCTGTTGAATTAGACCTCTTACCACAACCTCCGCATGAATTGTATGAATTATTTATGGGAAATCATTCAAAATCAAATCATTTTTATAATCGTATTCGTGGTTACAACAATACATTTTCATTCGCGTCCTTTAATGCAAAAATATCTGATTTCAGTGCGCAAAGACGTGGACCTTATTGTTTCAAAATTCAAGGACAGATTTATTATCAAATTAATACTGCTTTATATCCTACACCTTACGAAATGCCAAGTTACGGTCAATTTTTCATTGTAGATAATAATGAAGCAATAGAATATCGATTACATCAAAATTCGAATCTTGATGAAGAAATCTTACGTTTAATAGATAATATAATACGTACAAATAATATTTTCGCTCAATCATATCGAATGATACACGAAGAAATTCAAGCACAGCAAACAGAAAATCATAATATACGTGAATTACAATTAGGATTTTTAACTAAAAAAGGTGTTGATCGTGGTCGATATAACATACAAAGAGTGAATGAAGTAGCAGCTGTTTTTTCTACTACTGCAGATGGAGAAATTCCAGAAACATATGTTACAATTTATAATAAAAGCAACAAGACGTTACAACAAGTCAGAACGATGGATCCAAATGTAGAACCATGGATTTATCCATTGTATTATCCATATGGTAATCAAGGTTGGCATGGTAATTTACGATGTAATAATAGTAATAAACGAGTTAGTAGAGCTGCTTACGTGAAACATCGAATAGCTATACGTGATAATTTTAATATTTTTATTTTGGGAAGACGATTATTTCAGCAATGGCTTGTAGATAATTATGTTAAAATTGAAAAAGATAGAATTAATTATTGCAAACAGAATCAAAAACAATTGCGAGCTGAAAGTTATCAAGGATTAATTGATTATTTGGCAAATGTTGCTAATAATAATGATGCTCATATAGGAAAAATGATTATACTTCCATCGACGTTTGTAGATTCACCGCGTAATATGTTACAGCATTATCAAGATGCGATGGCTATTGTTAGAAAATATGGAAAACCAGATCTTTTTATTACTATGACTTGCAATCCAAATTGGCGCGAAATTAGAGAAAATTTACTTCCAAATCAACAACCTGTAGATAGACCAGATACCTGTGCTCGTGTATTCAATATAAAAAAAGATTATTTGATTGATATCATCGTTAGACAAAAATTTTTTAGAGAAGTTCTCGCATATGTTTATGTGATAGAATTTCAAAAACGAGGATTACCACACATAAATACATTTGTTGGTTACTTTGAAACAAAATTATAAGATATTAAATCCTGAAGCAGTGGATAGATTTATTTCAGCAGAAATTCCTAATCATGATGAAAATGAAAATTTACATAATGTAGTAATGAAACATATGATTCATGGGCTATGTGGAGATTGGTGTTTAATAAACAACAAATGTTCGAAACATTTTCCAAAACAGTTTCAATCTGAAACGATCATGGATGAAGATGGTTATCCACTCGACTATCGAATATCGTCGACGAAATGATGAATTGTTTTACGAAAGACCTGGGCGATATGTTGTCAATAATCGATATGTCGTTCCGTATAATCGGCTGTAGAACGAGTGACGATGTTATTGGATTATTTTGAATTAAATGCTCGAGATAAAGAAGCAAAACATTATTTTTATAGTGATATTCCATCTCATTATGTATTCAAAAAAGTAACAATTAATAGTAAAACCATTAATCGTTGGGAAAAACGTCAGAGATATTTTAATTGTATTGGTCGAATGTATTCCGTTAGTCCATCTCAGATAGAATACGCTATTTTTCGTTTATAGGTACATTTGCCAAATGAACATAGTGTAATTATAGATGAGAATGTTAATAATGATGCAATAAGATAGGCTGTAGAACGAGTGACGATGTTATTGGATTATTTTGAATTAAATGCTCGAGATATAACGAAGCGAAACAATATTTTTATAGTGATATTCCATCTCATTATGTATTCAAAAAAGTAACAATTAATGGTAAAACCATTAATCGTTGGGAAAAACGTCAGAGATATTTTAATTGTATTGGTCGAATGTATTCTGTTAGTCCATCTCAGATAGAATTGTTTCATCTGCGTATACTTTTACTACATGTTAAAGGAGCGAAGAATTTTGAAGAATTAAGGACAGTTAATAATGAAATACATCAAACCTTTACCGCTGCGTGTTTAACATTAGGACTCGTAGAAGATGATAACGAATGGTATCGCGCAATGAATGAAGCCAAAGTTTGGATGATGCCAAGGCGATTTCGTAATTTATTCGTTCGAATTTTAATTCATTGTCAACCAGTTTATCCGAAAAAATTATGGGATGAGTTTAAAAGAGATATGTCGGAAGATTATATAAGACGATATGGACTTACAATAGGAATAAAGAAAGCTTACCGCTATATTACTAATTTACTAGAAAAGGAAGGATCTAATATAACTAATTTTTTTGAAATGGAACAAGTTACAGAGGAACAAGAAATAGAAAATACAGAAAAAGATCAAGAAGATACATTGATAGGTATGCGACAATATAAACAGCTAAATGTAAAACAAAAGGAAATTGTTGACACAATTTTAGAAGCAGTAGTTACTAACAATAATAGTAATACTTGTTTTTATATTGATGGTCCAGGTGGATCTGGTAAAACTTTCATTTATACGACCTTGTATTATTTACTCAAAAGTAGAGAAAAAATAATCAATACGATGGCATTTACTGGTATTGCTGCGACATTACTTCCAAATGGAAGAACGATTCATAAAGTTTTTGGATTACCGGTACCTCTTTTTGCTGATTCTACATCAAACATTAAAGTTCAGTCTAAAGAAGCTGATAATTTAAAACTTGTGGATATTTTCATTTTAGACGAAGCTCCTATGGCCCCACGTTATGTATTGGAAATAATGGATCAAACATTACGTGATATAATGCAAAATAATTTATATTTTGGTGGGAAAATAGTGCTTCTCGGTGGAGATTTTAGACAATTATTACCTATAAAAGAAAGAGCTACGCGTAGTGAAGTTATAAATTTATCCATAAAATTTAGTACCTTATGGCCACAATTTAAAATATTTTCATTGACAGAAAATGTACGAACTTTACCAGAAGAAAGAGAATTTGCAAAATTTTTACTAGATTTAGGAAATGGTACTTTAAATGATTACTCGGATAATTTTCAAATTCCTGAAAGATGTATAGCGAAAATTGATTCGGATATGATAAAAGATACATATGGAGATATAATAACACACAAGAGATATAACATTATAGCTAATCACGTTATATTATCTGCAAGAAATGCTGATGTTGATGAAATAAACGAGAAAGTAGTTAAATTATTGGATGAAACAACAGAAAGAATTTATACAAATGTGGATATTCTTGAAATTAACGATAACGAAGATATATGTGAAGCAATTACGACAGAATATCTTAATTCTTTAAATCCAACGAGTATCGACACATATGTTATATACATTTATGTATTTTACGTATATTATAGAGACATATCTTTGCAATTTAATTTTTAATTTTTTAACAATGTTTATATAAATATCCCACACAACATACTGAAAACTACTCTTTGTTTCCGGTAGAATTTAATCATA
>NW_017297585.1:38863-39367 GCF_001594075.2 Trachymyrmex cornetzi
TTGTACATAATTTATTTTTAAATAGGCATATGAATTATTTATTAATTGACAAAGCGAAAGCAGTTTTTGGTATATTTTACAATATCAGTTTTATCGATTATAAGTACCGTTTTAATGAAAATTTTCCATTTTACTAATTAAACTAATTATGAATAACTCTATTTAAAAAAGTATTTTCAGAGGCTCCATGAGCACACTCTGATCGAGCTAAGAGTAAGTGACGAACTCCATTCGCATATGCCTCTTTATAGAGATCCACGTCATTTTCTCCTTACGGAAACTGAGTCCCTCTCGTGGTGATATTGCGTACTATGCCGCTTGCCTGGCAGAGTATACGTACGCTATAGGCGTCAGTGGTGCACATTTAGCTCCCCGGCAACATGAGAATCACCCCCACCACTCTCGCTGTCTCGCTCGCTCTCGCGCAGCGGCTGCTAATATCCTAATGATATCTGAATGATGATGTCCTATGGATGTAGAATAAGCGGACATTCGAACATCCTC
>NW_017297585.1:39489-40299 GCF_001594075.2 Trachymyrmex cornetzi
TTATATTATCTGCAAGAAATGCTGACGTTGATGAAATAAACGAGAAAGTAGTTAAATTATTGGATGAAACAACAGAAAGAATTTATACAAGTGTGGATACTCTTGAAATTAACGATAACGAAGATATATGTGAAGCAATTACAACAGAATATCTTAATTCTTTAAATCCAACAAGTCTTCCACCACATGAGTTACGCTTAAGAAAATACACTGTTATTATGCTTATTAGAAATCTTAATGTTAGTGAAGGATTATGTAATGGTACTAGACTATTAATTTTAGATTTAGAAAGTAACTTATTACGATGTGAAATTTTGTCAGGTAATAAGATTGGAGAAATTATTTTTCTTAATCGTATTACTTTATATTGTGAAAATATATATCCATTCACTTTCAAAAGGAGACAATTTCCAGTGAAATTAGCGTTTGCTATGACTATAAATAAATCACAAGGACAAACTTTTGAAAAAGTTGTAGTAGATCTTCGAAAAAATATTTTTAATCATGGACAATTGTATGTTGCGTTATCAAGAGTACGTTCTTGGGATTCATTAAAAGTATATTTAAAAGATAGTAATCTTAACCAAGTGAAAAATTATGTTTATAAAGAAGTACTCGAATAATAATGTACGAATTAAATAATGAAATAATTTTACTTGTATAACTAAATAACTGAAATTGAATTAAATATTTATTAAAAAATAATTTTGTCTAATAAATTATTAGAATATTTTTTAATTAGTTAAGTTTGAAATTTGATATGTGTTGGTATATTTTGTTAACTTAATTAAGTTTGATTTATTTAAAGTT
>NW_017297585.1:41381-42300 GCF_001594075.2 Trachymyrmex cornetzi
ATATATATATATATATATATTTGCATTTAAAATTTATTTAACTTGGACGTACAAGAACGTATCATTCGATTAATGTTGATTGAATTAAAATGGACAATCTGCTGAAAGAGTTAGAGGCTCTAAAAATCAGGATTTCTTCGAGAATAATTCCTCATGGACACCATGCGTGGATTTGATTCAGAGAAATTTTGTACCGCAAAGGTTTGTCGTAGAGAGAAACGTAATGTCAGGTTTACGCTACAACATATTTCTAGCAGTTCCAGAGAGAAGCACTTCCAGATGATCAATGTCACTGGGATGGTTAGAACATTTGGTAGAATCTGTTATATTGCTCATTGGAGAACGTAACAAAAAGAATATTTGGAATACAGTTGAGTGCGTTTCTATAATATTTCCAAAGAGTTACCTGCTAATTTCTGGTACCTGTACGCCTGTTGAAGCATCTCACAATTTTTATCAGAGAAAGTGAATTTGTACAATTTCTTGCTAATTAAGACCTAAATTATTAAAAAATACGTGGAAAACTTATTCATCAGCTGTAGCATGTTACAGATGGTTTTTACAAGAGGTACAAATAAGTTCAATTTTGTTTAGGTCTTGTACTGCACAGTTTATTATTATAAATCCTAGAATTTTAAGATTTCCTGAAAATCTATCTGGATATGGGACGCGATTTTTGAAATTTTACTTTTTAATTTAAATTTTAAAATTGTATCGTTTTTTGAAAATATTATTTCTTTAAGAGGGGATTTCTGTCTCGAAACTTAATTTTTTAGATATTTTTCATGAAATTTTTCTGAAAAATTTGTAAAGTCTATTCAAATTAGGGCTTCTTTTACATATTTTAGTACATATTTCAAATATCTTTCAGAATTTTTTTATTGTAATATTCCAAGAAATAAGCTCTATATAACAGTTT
>NW_017297585.1:42481-51801 GCF_001594075.2 Trachymyrmex cornetzi
AATGTACAATTGTTCTCTCTATATTGTGATGATTTTTTCTTATGTTATTTTATTGTAGAACGTTATAGTCTCATAGGATTCTTGCTTTATGCGAATTTTCAAGAATATAGTTTATTTTGAGTTGTCAATATTAAGTCTAATTTATTTCAAAGTAGCATTAAAAATTTTGTAATCTTATTTGGAATTTCGAATAAAAACTATCTTGAACAGAGGAAATGCTTAGGAAATTTTATTACGTGTTTTAACACTAAGTATCCTGTTACATGTATATATCATTTTAACTATATTTATTTTTTCTTTCTTCAGAAACCAGTTTTATTTAATTATATCGAAAATATCTTGCCCACTGCATTAATTATTCTTGATGACTATTTTCCTGATAACTTATTAATAGGCTTGGAACGTGTGTATTTATCAGATTATTTAACATTCTTATATGATATATATGTGTGTATATATGTGTATATATATTATGATAAATATAGAGTTTATTCTCATGTATATATATTATATTTCATTATATATTCACATGACAAATATTTTAGAAAATAGGACTAATAGATTCTGGTTATGCTAAATTGATTTATCACGTTTTGCAGTTTTTAACTCATTAAAAGGAAACAGGATACATTATTCCTTTATATTTTTGCATGGCCAGTCTTTTAGCTACTATGGAATAATGGGATAATATCATAAATTTATTTGAGGTAATGCTATTCATAAGATTATCACAGTAATTACAAGATGATTGAGTGTCATGAAATTATAATTTTCACTTTTGCAGTGGACAATACGTGAAGTTTTCTCAACTTTGATAGAGAATATGGAATTCGAGCAGAATATTGAATTGCGTGTATATATGTTGAGTTTACCTCATCTCATTACAAATATAGGTTGTGTCAAATGGTGCGAAGCTGTCGTTCGAATATCTATCGAGTACTGGGAACATTACACAGATTTAAGGACGGTAAAGACAACAGAGATATAATCTTTAAGTGTGATAATACGCCGTACACCGTATGAAATAAATAAAATGTATATTAATCTCGATTTGTGTATTTCTTTTGATGACTTAGATGGCAAAGACGTTCTTCTTGATGTTTCGTCTACGGGTAGGTGCATATTATGCCCCACTTTATACGGTATTCTTGAAGATGCATTTTGATCTGACGCGGAGTTTGATCGAGCGATCATGCAAAATTTGGAAGATTGCATTATCATGTTGTACCAGCTATCATTCAATGTAGTCTATACGGTAATTAATGACGATCGAATACGTATCAATGATGGGTTCGATATTATTCAAATGTACGATAGAACTGTGTAAGTACCGTTGGATGTATTCAACCGACTCAATACTTGTGTGAGCACTCGTTGTTATCGGTACATTCTTTTGGATCATCTGATCAAAGTTTGACATCTAGAAGAATACATTAATTCTAGCGAGTGTTGATCAACTGTTAAGTGTGCTGAATGCAGCGATTGATGTTATTAATCCATCCAAGGTTGTTATGTTATTAAATTCGAATTTATACTTGTAACTTTACTTTCATTCATATACTTTTATATAGAGAGGAGGTAGGTTTTGTCAATGGGATGGAATCTCCACGTATTCTTGGAGATAAACAACAATATAAATTTTTCAAATTTTTTTTAAGTAATGATAATGGCAAGCGAGTTCAAGTAGTCGCATGGAATGAAGCTATCGATCGTGTTGAGTATCATGTAAAACCTAATTTTGTAAGTATTTTAATTTTGTTTGTTAAGTCAGTATATATATGTATGTGCATGAATTTTATTGCTGCGTTAAATGCATTACAATAACACTCTATTAAATTGTTAAATTGCAGATCATTCATTTAGATAGGGTACTGGCTCGTCCTCCTAAACTTCCTCACTTTAATAATGTCGTATGAATTGTAACTTTCCTCAAACGCTGTCATTTCTAATTTTGATGAATATGACCTCGTTGTTACATCGAATGTGCAAGCAGAACGAATTGAATTCTGTAAAGTCATAAATTCTTTAACGAAAGTTGGTAAGTTTTCTGTTAATTTTATATATTATTATTGAACAAATGGTATTAAAATATATAAAATTAAAAAATGCAGTAAAAAAGGTAGTAAAAATAGTGTAAAATAGCAGTTTTCTTTTTTTTAATTATATATTTTTAAATATAGTCTGATACATATAAAGAAAAGCATGCTTACTTAAATATTTTTCTTTTACAGAGTCAAAACAAGAAATCTAAAACAGCTTAAATTTTAATTATGGTTTTGTATTTATTTTGGTTTATTAATTGAAGTTGCAAGTTAGAAATAATATTGTTTCATATTCATTCGTTCTCTACTATTATGAAGGACAAGATACCGGTTATTTTTCCCAAGTGGATTCTTTCTTTCAAAAAAAGCCATACAATTAACATTGATATGGAAAGATGGTAAGACACAATTTTCGTCTTCAAAAATATTATCTTATAATTATTCCATTAATTGAGGATGTAATAAAATTTTGAAAAAAAATCAGACTTACCATCAAACTTTCACTTTTTTATTGTCTATATTATAACTCTTTTTTAACTTATTTACTTAAATATCTTATATTTGATTGCAGTTCTTCGTGGTTCTAGACATGAAGATAGTTGTAAATACGTATTCTTGTCCCATCTCGTCATCCTACAGGCCGTAGGCTAATTTACGGTAATGTAATTTTCAAAGCTACTTAACTGCGGCTTTTCTGATACCTGTTTATAAAATATTTATATTTAAAGTTATATATATTGTACATATAATATATGTATGTAATCGTTTAATCTAATTTGGAAGCTGTATACTACTTATAAGGATCAAGCATTGTTTTTGGACGAAAAGTTGTTTTTATTTAAAGATGCAATGTCTCTGCCCTGATATTACTCAAATCAAATTAATATTAATACAATTACAAATTGCAATGTACGTATTGTAAATTATATATACGTTCCACTTATAAAAAATACTTTACGATATATTAATTTAATTTGTTTATGTGTAGAATCAAATGGATCAACTGTTACCTAATTTTTTGGAAAATTCAAAAAAGATGCAACCTCGACACAACGATTATTCTTTACTGCAATTTTTCAAAACATTTTATGTCTTGTACTATAGCTTCTATAAAAAATGAAGAGAGATTAAAAGAAATGAAATGTATATTGTCATGGCTTCTCTGATAAATGTACTGCCGATAAAAAAAGCGGGTATTTTATTGATGAACATCGATGAATGCTTATTTGAGAAGCTTTATTGCAACGATTCGTGCCGTAATTACTTGAACACCAGCGCCGTTCCATATGTCGTCTATGTTAATATCAGCTCGTTTGTTGGTGTTAGGGCGGTCGCCGATCCACAATGCATTTGTCATGTAGAGGAATCTATTGTTTGTTTAAACGGTAGTACTTCTCTGGCAGAACGTTGTAAGTGTCTGGAAAGGTCGAGGTGTCAACTCTTAGGTATTAAATTTCATGAAGACGGTTGAGCTATAATGCCATCGCCTGATCAATTTTGCGACGACTCACATCTAGGTAGGTGCCATAAGTGATGTGTGAACGAAAAAAATTCCAAAATTAACTGGAATTTGAATTTGAAATCCTTTACTTTCTCGACTAGCACTTACAAGTGCATCCCCCATTACTATTTCACTGCTTCTGTAATCACTCCGTGTTCTTATACCGATATTTAATCGATCTTTTAAAGCTTTATGTTTCATATAATACATTTTCGTATGTTTACATTATTTCATGTTTACATTCACATCTGTATGTTTATTGTAGGATTGGAGATAACGCCACACGTGAACAATGGTCTTGTATTTTATTGTGGCCATGACTTAATAATAATGTCCCTCGCGGATTTACGTTGGTATAATATATTGTGAGAAGTGGATTAGGCCTAATGGGGAAACCACTATAAAAAAAAAAACGCATCGTGCTATCTACCACAAGGTGATGTGGAAACGATAGTGTTCTTTATTGTTTTCTTGCTATAGAGAAAGAATGAATGAAAATTATTTTTTTTCGTTCACTGTGTTCTATATCACACACTGTGTGACCATTAAACAAATTTCAACTTTGATTGACTTAATCATTTACAACTTATGTTTACCATTCACAGGTTTACATACATGAGTGCAATTACAGTAAAGATATTTTTTATAACAAATATTTTTTTATTGGACAAATACAATATTACTATTCGTTTTAATATTAATTTTTGTTCTTTATATTTAATTAACTAAATATTGTTCGTAATCGTACAAACTACAAACTAATATTTTTTTAATTGCATACTTGATTTTTCTTAATATGTGTATATATTAAAAACTTTCGGATATAACGTTTGTAAAAGATTTAGGGATGTAACCTCAGGTCTCACACTAGATCGCAGTTTATGTAAAAATTTTTTGGTGGATGGTTTTTTGGTAGGATGTGTCGAGTTGGAAAAGGTCACCAATGATTCGGGTTGGTAGGATTTTTTATCTTCGATTGAAGACTGTTTCTCGAGTAATTAATTATTGGAGGATCGTTTTTAGATTAGCTTTGCCCGTACTGTAAGTTTCAGTTGCTTAAGAATTTATTGGTGATGCGGCATCACCTTTTCTAAGGGTTTTGGATTCACAGTCACCCATTGGCGAGTTTAGTTTTATTTGCTCCGTTTTCGGTGGGAGGAGCTGTAACTTATTGTTCCTTCCGATCTGGTTATAATTCGTGTTCTCTCTACGAGAGTTTTCATATTTCCCTTTTTATTGGATACAATAGACATTTTAATACAGAGAAAACATGTACAAAAACATTATAATTTTTCCAGAGGAGACTGAATTTACAAAGTCTCTATTGAATATTTAAGATGGCATGTTAAATGATTCTGATGATAATATACAGTTAACATCCTAATTGTCGTATTACATCCATTAATGCTGATATACGCGATGTATACGGTGATTTAATATAAAATAAAGACAATGTATTTATATTTTGACCGTATATTTGAAAAACTCAATTAATAATATAATGTAACTGCCTATTACAGTCCGAGCTGGATCTTCGTTGCTTTAAATAATTCAATCTTGAATTACTAATATATCCTATATATGTACTTGCATATATACCATATTGTAGTCTTTTTCAAACTGCGCGCCGAATTGTTTTTCCGGACTAAATAAACGCAATTAAAACTACTCTAGTAATCGCGAATTAAATTGACAAGCAATTTTTTAATAATTTGATGTTACCATCAAGCATCATATATTATAAAGATGTTAATCTATAAAAACTGTTAATAAATAAAGTTAATAAATAAAGTTAAAAAAAACTGTTATAAAATAAAGAATTTCATAAAATAGCAAATTGTACGTTACTTTCTGTGAGAAATGTCGATGAAATTAATGGATGAGTGTCGAATTATTAGATACGTTTGAAGAATTTATACAAATATAGAATAGATATTACTGAAAACTACGCTAATATAGTGGTGACGATAGATCACTGACATTACTTTGATTTATATTAAAATTGATTTTAGCTTTGATTGAAATTTGGTTTTAAAGTTGTCATTGATGAAGTGAAATTTGTCTTTATTTGCAGTAAAATTGATTTGTATGTAGAGTGAAATTGGATTTGAAACGGAAAATTTTTGTTACTTAAAATTTTTTGTTACTTATTCTTACATAAAATTAGTTAAAAACGAATTCTATGAGTATGAAAAGTAAATTTTTATGATTTTTCTCGTAAATTTCATAGTCTAAATAATAGTAATATATTGTAATATAATATTGTATATTGTAATATATAATCTTACGTTATTTTTCATGTTCGAAATTTTTTCTATTTGTTCTATTTATATTTTTCTTTCTTTTTCTTTCTTTTATATGTCACAGTGATATTTTCTTTGTTCGCCTTATTGTTAGTGAAAATTATAACAAAAACTAACATTTTTTAAATTGTATATACATGATTTTATTTGATATGTGCGTATGTAAAATACAAGATTAGTATAGTAATAACAAAGGAATAAATGGCGCGCGCGTAGCGCGCGCTTCTGTCGTGTGCTAGTCTCCTATCTAAAAAAGGAGATGTTAAGTCGATTGCTCGCATATCTCGAAGTTTATTGTTGCCGCTTTTCCGCGATGCTGATTGGTTTTCTCGCAATAAAAAAAAAAATAATCAGTTTCTGTCTAGAAAAGTTACTTTTTGCAATTTTCAACACATTTTTCTTTCCTACCTTTTTTTCTTACTTTTCTCTCATTCTTTGTCTCTCTCCTTCTCTCTCTGTCATCTCTTGTTACTAAAAAATAAATGTACCAAAATGTATCATAAAATATCTCAAACTATTAATTAATATTGACAAATAAAAAACACCCAACAGAATAACACGTTACCATCAGATCAGTTTGTCTATCTATGAATAAAATTACTTGGTTTAGTACAGCATGGCTGCGTTCAGCAGAGAAGCAGCTTTGTAATTGTTGTAAAATTCTTGAATATGATTGGTTCATACATTTAGATCTAATGAGGAACTAAGGGCAAGACCAATCATATTGAAGAATTTTACAACAGTTGCAAAGCTGCTTTCTCTGCTGAACGCAGCCATTGACCGCGTTCAATAGAATGTTTATTTTCGAACTGTTTGAGGTTTTCTTCGCATTGACTGAATTGTATACTTTTAGATCTAAAGGAATATCTTATCTCAGCGAAGAAAACTTTCAACAGATGCAAGATAAACATTCGACTGACACGGTCAATGTAGATCACGGCTTGACATCGAATCTAATTAATACCGAAAGCATGACCTTTCAAAGTGGATTAAGAATTTTCTTACTTTTACGGTCCTATCTTCCCTCGATCCTTTAATTAGATCTGTTCTTTATCGATGACTCCCTGAACTATATTTGCTTCACCTTAATTTATTCAATTCAAGTCTTAGCGCTGCCAATTATTAAGTAATATAGGCTGTGTTCCAAGTTTATAGCGCTGAAACTTTATAGTTTATGTTATGTATAGATTCTTAGCATTGACAGTAATTTTAGAATACAGCTGTAGACAACTTCTGAAACTTCTGACACAGTTGCGATACTTGCGATCTAATTGATATCAAAAGCGTGTTCTAAAATGGAGATCAGAACTTTACTGTCGCAAGACATTGACGACATGTAACTTTAAGGATATTAAATCTTTTAAATCCTTGCCTTTTCTTTCCAGGCCTTTCCTATAATCTGAAAATAAAATACAGTACAAAGAATCAATTATTTTATAATAATAAAGAATTCTTTTATATAATTATAAAAAATGGAGAAAATAAATAGAAATTGTAAAACTTATCTGATATTGATAGGTTTTATTAAAAAACATTTAGCACTTTTTTTTTAACACTTTGAAAAGAGATAGCTTTTACACTATACAACACAACCTACCCAACCTCAATACTATACAATCTCAATTGTCAAAATCTCGATGATGACAGCCGCTCACGAAGTAAGCAGCTGTTATTGCGAGAGAACCAATCAGCATCGCGGAAAAGCGGCAACAATAAACTTCGAAATATGCGAGCAATCGACTTAACATCTCCTTTTTTAGATAGGATAATATAATAATTACACACACACTTATTAAGTTTATATATTCTTATTACTTAAATACTTATTTTGTTGCCTAATACTAAGTATAACTATAATAACACTAATTAGAAGCTATAGTTATAAAAAAACTGAAATGGTAAAAAATCGGAAATGTTATAAACTTATAAATGTATACTCAAATGTATGTTCATATATATATGTATGTCCAAGGGCAGCTTCCGGGACTATTTTCAAATTGTATTGGCAGATTCCAGGACATTTGGCATTTTCCAGGACTGTCCTGGAAAAAGTTTATGTCCTGCGGCAGGGTCCAGGACGTCCTGGAATCTGCCATATGACACAATGGCAGATTCCGGGACTGTACATTTAAATGTATATACATTTGGACGAATGTATATACATTCGGATGAATCTTCCGTTATGTATTGGCAGATTGCAGGACATTTGGCATTTTCCAGGACTGTCCTGGAAATATTTTATGTCATGAGGCAGGTTCCGGGACGTCCTGGAATCTGCCAAATGAATACAATGGCAGATTCCGGGTCTGTACATTTAAATGTATATACATTCACCCAAATGTATATACATTTGGTTGTACAGACCCGGAATGTGCCACACGCATATATTATGGCAGTTTTCGGGTCTGTACATTCAAATATATATACATTTGGTTGTACAGACTCGGAATGTGCCATACGCATATACTATGGCAGATTTCGGATCTGTACATTCAAATGTATACACATTTGGTTGTACAGACCCGGAATATGCCATACGCATATATTATGGCAGATTTCGGGTCTGTACATTTAAATATATATTCATTGAGTTGTACAAACTCGGAATCTTCCATTCGCATATATTATGGCAGATTTCGGATCTGTATATTGAAATGTACATACAATTGGTCACTAAAAGATTTCAACACTTTTTCTTCAATGAATTTTGCAACCGTTTTATGATTCGTCACGCTGATTGAATTAATAGCGACCGGTTGTATGTACATTTCGATGTACAGACCCAAAATCTGCCATAATATATGCGTATGACAGATTCCAGGACACCTTGGAATTTTCCATACGCATATATATCTTGAGATATACACGGATAATGAAATGTCTAATGTCAAATTTTTACACCACCCTAGAGATTTTGCTATCGGCGTGTTAGATTATTTTAGTGGGGATCCTTTACCCGGAGTCCTAGCATACCATTTACCTGCCATACGCATATTTTATAGAGAATTTCGGATCTGTACATACATTCAAATGTATATACATTTGGTTGTACTGACCCGGAATGTGCCATACGCATATATTATGACAGATTTCGGGTTTGTACATTCAGATGTATACATTGTGTTGTACACACAAACCCGGAATCTGCCATTCGCATATATCATGGCAGATTTCGGATCTATATGTTATACATCGAAATGTACATACATCAACCGGTTACTAAAATGTTTTAACACTTTTTCTTCAACAAATTTTGCAACTGTTTTATAATTCGTGACGTTGATTGGATTAATCAGCGCGACGAACAATAAAACGGTTGCAAAATTGTTGAGTCTGTTGAACGCAACCATTTACTCGTTGAGCAATCGGAATTCCGAAATGCATCGAAGAAAAAGTATTACATCCATTTAATGACCGGTTGTATGTACATTTCGTTGTAAATACCCGAAATCTGACATAATATATGCGTATGGC
>NW_017297585.1:52211-52528 GCF_001594075.2 Trachymyrmex cornetzi
CGGCAGCTTTCGAGACAGTACAAAATTTTTCCAGGACATCGACAAGAATTATTGTTTCAGGTGCATTTATTTTGTTATTCACATATAATGCAGTACCTAAACCGCTTGACTATATATACAAAATGTTTCGTAATGGAATAGTAACTATTAATTCTCGATTCTTGTGATTATATTAAACCCTTAGTATTCGAAGATGTCAGAGCTGTCCTGGAACCTGCCATTCTAGTCATCGTATGCGACCGTGCGTCTGCTCTATAGACATATAGAGAGTAGACGCATGATCACACATGATTCACTCTCCACTTTCTTCTGTTAGA
>NW_017297585.1:52939-53147 GCF_001594075.2 Trachymyrmex cornetzi
CCTGCCATTCTAATCAATGTCCTGGAAAGTGTGCTGTCCCGGAATCTACCGTTCTAGTCAGTGTCCTGGAAAATACATTGTCCCGGAACCTGCCATTCTGTGAATGTCCTGGAAAAATATGTTGTCCTGGAACCTGCCATTCCGTGAATGTCCTGGAAAAATATGTTGTCCCAGAACCTGCCATTTCGTGAATGTCCTGGAAAAATAT
>NW_017297585.1:53480-55378 GCF_001594075.2 Trachymyrmex cornetzi
ATATATCAAGATATAAATAAAATTATTTAAATATTTTGTATTTCCTATTTAAAACATTTATTTCAAATACATATTTCTTATTTTATATTTTGAGTTAGTTTTTGGAATGTAGTTTTTACTTAAAATAAAAAATAGATTTCAAGAACTTTTTTTAAAAATAAAATAGGTTATTTTAAATAAAATTTCGAAAACAATTTGTTATTTAAAATAAGAATATTCTTCAAAAAGAAATTCAAAATAAAAAAGCAAGCTATTTTGACATTTTAAATAAAAGTTATTATATATTTGAAATAAATAAAATCCTAGAGTCCTATTTCTTAATTTATATTTTTAATAATTTTTTGCGAAGTATTTCTTATTTAATATTTTACATAAATTTTTGGAACCTATTTTATATTTATTATTTCGAATAAATCGTACCACTCTTTTATCGACTCCTACGATTTTATATTTAAAATAAGTTTCTGGAACTTATTTTATATTTTAAATAGGTCGTATCAGTTATTTTACTGACCCCTGTAAGTAGCTATTGTATGTACACTTTGGCGTTCTCCTTAAAAAGCCTACACTTTACATGACATTTCCCCCCTCCCAAAAAATGGAGTGTAAAAGTGTATGGTGTACATACACTTTACATTTCTCGTGTATTAAGAAGAACAAATCTAATGGCTGCGTTCAGCAGTTTTGCAACCGTTTTATGATTCGTCGCGCTGATTGGATTATACTTTCAGATTTAAAGGAATAGGCCTATCTCAGCGAAGAATCACTAAACGATTGCAAAACTGTTGAGTCTACTGAATGCAGCTAACGCACCCAATATTATCGAAACTTTGAATGGCGTTATTTGCTGTTTCCGGTCGAAGCCTGGCAATAGCGTTCTTCCGGTCTCATGTTTAGACCACTAGACTCTCAATGGGTGCATTCAGTACTACGACCGCTCACTGAGCGCTTAGTGAGCGGTTGTAGTACTGGGTGCATCCAGAAGCACGACCGCTCGGTGAGCTCTTGCATCTGATTGGCATATTCCATTAGATCGAAAAATATAGACCAAACAAATACAAGAGCTCAATGAGCGCTCAATGAGCGGCCGTGCTTCTGGATGCACCTACTGAATGCACCCATTATAGGGACTCTAATATGCCCCAACCAAAGACATAGAGAATGGACTGCGCGATCTATATCTAAGTAGTGTATCAAATGTGGTCGACAATAATGAGAGAGAGGGATCGTGGGAAACGGCCAATCTCTCTCTCATTCTCTCTCCCATTACACCATTGAATGAAAAGAGATAGAAATCGCCGTCTGCCACGGTCCCTCTCTCTCATCCCTATCGACCATTTTGACACACGAATCGTGCAGTCCATTCTCTATGTCTTTGGCTCCAAGGTAAAGCGGGGAGCACAGACTCTTGCATAACGCATAACACGTAATGCATAAGAATATGTACCAATTGAAGTTCTCCGTTTCTTTCTCTTCCATGTAATAGAGAACTCTGGTTGGTTCAATTTCTTATGCCTCATGTGTTATGCGTTATGCAAGAGTTTGTGCTCCCCGCTTAACCCTGGATCTACAATAGGTGTTTTAAGACTTAGACCGTAAGAAGTTGACCAATTACAATCGAATCCGAGGGAAATAATCGACTGTGATTCGTCCATTTCTTATGGCTTAAGGCTTAAAACCCTATTGTAGATCCGGGGTAATGGCCGCAGCACACCCTCTTGCATAACGCATAATACATAGTGCATAATGGAATCAACCAATCGAAATTCTTCTTTTCCATGGAATGAGAGGAAAGGAAAGCTCCCAAGTAACACGATCTATAATATATTTGCTGCAACAGCAAAAATGTGACTGGCACAACCTTCTGCCAGCCTTAATTACAACTATTTGGCAGCCAC
>NW_017297585.1:56966-60154 GCF_001594075.2 Trachymyrmex cornetzi
AGTTGATTCGCTTATGCACTATGCGTTATGCGTTATGCAAAAGCTTGTGTCTGGGCTTTAAAAAGAGCCCTAGCGCGAAAAAGGGCTGATTTCTGCCTAAAAGGGTATAAGCAAAAGGAATAGTGTTTTTTTATAGATCTTGACTTCTTGAATATAATAATGTTATCAAAAAATTCGAGGCGGATAGAGAACACTTTGAAAATTAAGCGCGAACGTGATGTATTTACATAAACTTTAATATTCTTGCTTAATTTTCAAAGTGTTGCTCAAACGCTACGAACTTTTTAATATTTTTATCGTATCCAAGAGATTATAATATAAAAAAACACTATTCCTTTTACTTACACTTTTTTTAACAGAAATCCCCTTTTTTAATAAACTCCTTTGAATTGAAATACGTTCGCACTCTGAGTTTATAGTGGTATTGATGAATTAATGATGTATGATTAACAGTGTGCGTGCGTGCGTGCGTACGTACGTGTTCTTTCTCGCTTTCGACAAATATCAAACATATACCTATTTCGCTTCAAGTTCCAAAAGTGTACACTGATTCAGCCACAGAAAATAGACCTATGGGCACACATGTACGACGACGAAGTTACGTACGTTCGTCGATCAAAATACTTCAAAGATGTCCTATATACGTACGTACATGTGATCACAAAATGGCGCGACACATCATCCGGATAGCCATTTTCGCGCACAGCACGCAGAAATCTCTCAGAAACTTTGCAACGTTGAAAGAACTATATATTACAGGAACATTTCAAACGTAAGGTTTCAATTAAAGTGATTGCAGAAACATTGCAATTGTAATATTTCAAAGAAGATGGTCTCAGAAATATTATAAATATGATGATACACAATTGGGACATTGAAAGGTCCCTGCAACACAACTGAGCTTTTTTAACTGACGGCGATATTTTTTGGTTTATTTTTTATTTTTTATTTAATTTGTTTCTATATTTTAATGTCTGTAAAGACTGAAGAGGACTACTTTTGAGTCGAAACGTTTCGAATAGTATATGAAATAACTTTATTAATTAAATTATCAACTAATTTAAGCTTGTATATTACCGTTACTGTCATTTACTACGTTTACACGGCACGCTTTACGCCGAAGTTATTACATCGATGTTATGAAACTGGCCAATCACAGTCATTCCATTGTTACGTCCCGAGGTTCGACCGTCGATAATTAATGCCTGGACAAACCTGGTACCAGTACCCAGATAAGAAAATGTTTGCATAATGCAGGTATAATGCATGTACGCTGCAATGGCATGCTACTACTATGATGTCCAGCTGACTCCGCATCTGGTTAGCACTGTGACGGCATATCATGTTCAACATGCTGTGCAAACATTGTGCAAGCATTTTGTATTTCAAAATGTTGTCATAATGTTGTCGTAATGTTTGTATTTCAAAATGTTGTCATGCTAGTATGCAAATCTTTTTGAAAAGCGATTTTTGTTTATATATTTTAGGTTATGTTACAATTTTTAGGGTTAAGTTACAATTATTTTATTTGCAAATATAATGTATAACTTTGCTTTTACGGAAAAACGTAAATACATATAATATTTTTCCACGAAAGCAAAGTATACACTGGTGTTTGCAAATAAAACAATCATAACCTAATATAGTCGAGGTGACGCAACACCCGAAACGAGAGGGAACACGTCCGATCCGCTCGAGTGGTCTGACAATACTACATGCATCAAGGATGAGAGGTTAAGACATCACATACGACACACGAATTAATGCACACAGTGTACTGACATAATGCTTGCTTGGCGTTATCACTGCATGCCATTTCAAAATATGTTTCAAATTGCACGCTATGATAGCGCCATGCAAGCATTATCTGCTTTATCGATACAAGATGACACAGGGATTGCATTTCAACTGCATGATATGCTAAGCACAGCATGCTGGCATGTGATGTTATCTGGGTAGCGAGTACAAGATTACGCGGTTGTTATCGGTAAAGATAAGGGGATAGGAGACTTGTCCAGTTTTAACCACTAACATGAGTTAAAAGGGGGTGCTCGACACGGTGAGTATGGTCGGATCTTGAGATATAAAGGGAGTATCTCCCGCTCTATTTAGAAAAAGAGTGAATTCTTCTAAGACTTCCGGGCAATCGCGACAATTTGAGATGTGACGGACAGTAGCCAAGGACACCGAACATGCGCTACAAATTTTGAATCTTTCGGTAAATCCTAGATGGATGTAGTGCCGTAATGTCCCTAAATACTTAGCCTTCTCGGCGACCGGTAATAGGGTGTAACACTCGGGACACTTGTTATCATCAGCTTCTTTATTACGGTACATCAAGGTGTACCGCACTGATACGCAGCAGGCGCTAGTTACCCACGCGACGTAAGGGTCTATATTAATGAGGCGGCCGGCGGCGGATAGGCGTGAAAATGGATGTACAGGGCACATGCTACATCCACTTATAGCTTCGTTACCGTGAAGTGAGACATAAATTGCACTTACCATACGGTGATTGTCTCGTGAGTCCTAGCAACAGCTCTCCGATGGCGCGATCCGTGGTACAGCGCGTGCAGGCCGATCCGGATTCTGGTTGGTCAGGCCCGTCGTTGGTGCGTGGAGATTGGTTCAATGCTGATCGCCGCTCGCTCGCACATCCAATTCGCGAATTTAAGTAAAGAGTGATCACGCGCGACGAATGCCGGTTACGAAAGGAAGGTTTCGTCGAGAGAAATTGCACGCACGTATTTATATATGTTCAAAAAGAATAACTTGTATATTTTATGATCACTAAATTACATCAAGTACACGATTAAGCTTATGCTACAACTTAGTATTTAACGCGATTAAGGTTAACAAAGTTAAGTAAAATCTACTTATATAACTAGATGAAATTACTAATAGAAAATAGAAATGGAAATCTAAAATAGTTGGACTTGAGTTTGAATTAGAAATCGCGATGGTCTGGAAGAGACCTTTTCTTTTGACCGAATCTCGGCTTCGGAACTTAAGAACTCGACGACTCTTAACTAACAACTTACTACTAACTCGGTTATCCCGAGGGCGTTTTCGAAAGATCCCCTTCCACGCTGGTAGGGCGCATGTGGTAGGGAAGGCGTCAGGAGCGGTCCCGGCGGTTTTCGTGCCCTGCCGGTCTATTGAGGTAAAGAAAATTTGTGATTTGCCAG
>NW_017297585.1:60615-61132 GCF_001594075.2 Trachymyrmex cornetzi
TTTTTACGTTATTTCACATGTTTTGCGTTAAAGTAATACAAAATTGAATAAAATTGTTTATTTTTCTCGTTTTGGTTATTACTAATAAATTAGTTCAACAAAACACTACTTTTGTTTCATTTTTTGATGGTGTCTCATCTCACCCGACAATTTTTCATTTTTTTTCAAATATACTTTGACGGATGAAAAACAGCGAAAAATATTTCATAAATCGTGTAATCCTATGGTTTAGATATGAAATAAACATAATATACACTATATATTTATGATAGTTTAGCGTGTGATATTACATTAAATGCATAAAGATATATATAATAATATAATTGTGCATAAATTTTGATTATATTAAATGGATAAATGTACATATAATAATATAATTGTGTGTGTTTGTGTATGTGTGTGTGGATTTAAGGAGGGGAGTATTCAAAGAAGGGAGTCAGGTTTTCATCAGGGATGGTGAAGGGATGTGGGCAACCTTCCAGGTAAACAATGGCAGGTTGGGAGGTGTTGGGAGGGG
>NW_017297585.1:61412-64156 GCF_001594075.2 Trachymyrmex cornetzi
CGGGGCGAACTTCCTGAGCAGGTCGGGTCCTCGTCCTAATAGTGGTTCGGCGCGACCGGACAAAACATATCACGCTGCGGCATGGAGGTGGGGGAACGGTGGATCCGTTACGACGCACTGCAACGTTATTGTGTCGTTTTTTATTTATTTTCTTTTTATTTGGAAACAATTAATGACAATAAGACAATTGAAGGAACGAGACCAGACGCGAGTTCCTTAAAGTAGAGAGTGAATGAGAAGAAAAGAGGAAGAAAAAGAAAGGGGAAAGAGGGGGCGACGTTTACTTACTATTTGATGAGATCAGTTGGGTTTGGTGAAGAGCCTTCAGGATAGTGATGGTAGTCAGCGTATGTATTGGAGACCTCGGGACGTTGGATCACTGACTCTATTATTCGATGTTTAAGAAATAATGATCAGAATGCGCCCGAGACTCGAACTTGATCTGTTTCGAATTATTTGGAGTAACTCTTGCGACCGACCTTACGAACAAGACTCTCAGCTATTGGTAAGGCAAGACGAGCCCCAAAGCAAGAAGTAAAGAGAGACTCTAGAGAGACCAAAGACCGAAAAAAAAGGACAGACGCTCAGGACCGCGGAACCGTGGTTTATATAGCGGTTTTTCCTAATTAGTGGGGTTCAAATTTAGGTGGTGGGATGACTTTCGGGATTTTGGATTGGTCGAGATTATGGTGGAGGAAAGGGGTCGGTTGGTATCAACAACTGTCGTCTTTGTTTATGACTTTCCTAAATTTATGGGAAAATGCACGTGCACCGATTAAGACGAGGGTACGTGCACTGTCGGCACGCGCCCGTCAAACACTTTTCCTGGACTTCGCATGTCACATTTATATTTTATGGTCGCGGACATCGTGAGAATCGTCCGCGACTTGCCTGTCAGGAAAATGTTTAGGCGCCAGTACTGACATTAATTGCCGTTTTTAATGGCGCTGTCCAAGGGAAGTGTCATCAGCGGTGCATTAGCTCCCTGCGTTCACCGATTCTAACTTTATTTTGTTCGGCAGACACTAGAGTCATTTGTTTTAAACTTTCTCATGGGAAAAGATTTTTATTACTTTTCCTAGAAGTCCTAGGGCGTTGATAACACCTAGGTCTCCGTGAGAAAAAGAAAAAAGGCAGCGTGAGTCCGCTGGACGTAACAAATCAAAATTAAGCGATAATTTGTAGATACTTCCATATGTCTTTAAAGTTTTATTTTTACCTTTTATTTAAAAAATATTATCTAAAAATAAATTGATATGTCGGTATCGACAAGTTTCCTCTACTATAATTAATAAAAAATTTAATTTACAATTATTTAACAAAACAATCCATTATGTGCTCATCCTCACATAATTAAGTATAAATTTTTCGATGATATTTATATTTTCGTTCAAAGCCACGATTTGTGTACGTTTTCCACTGTTGTTATTCATATAAAAATTGAAAAATCCGTACTGGTGGTTGTTCCCTCCCCCACGTGGGGCACGGCCTTGCCGTGGCGTGGGGGCTCCCCCGGGTGCCGCTCCCGCGGTCGGGGCCACCGTCAGCGCTTGCTGGAGGGGGCAGCCGGCCGGGGACTTGTGCCCGGGGGTCCGACAGTGCCCTGTGCGGGTACTTCCGTTAAATAGAAGGGACCTGCACACCAGGGTCCGGTACCCCAAGTGCCCCGCGTTCTCTTTGGAGGACGTGGGGCCTGGGGGGGCCCGTCCTTTTCGGGACGGTACCCCCACTGTACCGGTAGGAGAAGGTAACTCCGACTTCAAATCCCGGCGACTTGGCGCCGTAAGGGGGACATCTCATCCCTTCCAATGCGGGGATATGGAGGATCGCCCTCCATGGGTGGTCGGCTCCCGTGGGGCCCTCCCCCCCTGTGGGGTGGGGTGGTTCCCTCGGGATACGACCACTCGAAATGTGCGACGCGGATGCTCCCGCAGGCGTGGCTGCCCAATATCCGGGTGCTCCTGGCTTTGGGCGGCCACACGCCATGGGATGGGGGGTCCCCAGGGAGAAATCCCATTGCACGGGGACCGAAATGCTAGGGTGCCGACCAGGCCTTGAGGGCCATTGCACGGAGCGGCGTCCCTAGCGAGGGGGTGCGATCGGCTGCCCCCAGGGGCAGTCGGTCGTAGGGAAGGGAGTGGGGCAACCCACTCCTCTTCTGGAGGGGGGCTCACACGGCCGCTCGGACGTATTCCGAGGCAGGGCGTGTGTCCCCCGCCCCGTCGCGGCCGCTCGGACGCATTCCGAGGCAGGGCGCGGCGGGGAAGGGAAGGAAAACCCTTCAAACTCGGAAGGAAAATCGTACATCCGGCTTGGGGCGGCTTGTAAAATTGCCCCAAATATGACGTCGTAATGGAGAATTTTGACAAGACCACTACGTCAGAAGCCGTGGTCGGATCCGGCAGCTGCCGGCGCGGGGGAGGTGGCGACCTGGCCGCCCCCGTGTCGGACTTGGACATAGTCCAAGTATCATGCGACAGGCGCAGTCCAAGTATCATCCGACAGGCGCGTGGATGGGTGCTTCGCTGGCCCTTCCACGACCAGAACAGTGACTGCGAGGAGCAGGGAGGAAACAGGGAAGTTGGTGAGGGAAGACTCCCTCTCGTTGGAGGGAAAGGACACCCATCAATCCTTGGAATGGGATGGAGGGTACCAGGTCACCGGTACTCCCTGGAATACGGTGGCCGATATCTGCCTCGCGCTCACACCACCCGAGCAGCACACGAGGCTTTTCTTCGGCGAGG
>NW_017297585.1:66069-68852 GCF_001594075.2 Trachymyrmex cornetzi
TCAAAGATTTTATCTCGGACTATTCGCTTTTTTCCGTCCCCTTTGGACCTACCCATCATTCTGGATTTTCTTCCTCTCAACTAGATGTTATGATTGTAGACTCTCGCCAAAAAATTAAAAGCTTTTCTACATCACCAGCTCCTTTTGCAGCAGGTCATTTTCTTATCACTATTTGTTTTGAATTTTCCAATTTAAATTGTGTCCCTCAGACCATCACCTACCGTAATTTTGCCCGATGTGAAAACATAGCCTTAGATAATGATATCTTAGCTTTATTACAACTTAAGCTTCCAAATCTCCTCGCATTCGAATATAATAACAGTTTAATAAATTCCGAAGGCATCGATCTCACTAATAGTCTAAATATATTTTACAAATGTATCTTTGAGGTCCTAAATCACCATGCGCCGTATGTCACAAAACGTATCTTGTACCGCTCTATTCCATGGCTTACGCCAGCCATGCGAGCTAGAATTAAGGACCGCGACAAATTATATACACGTGCGAAACGTACTAGAAACACGCTTCTCTTAGAACAATATCGCAATATACGGCGTGAGATTAAAAATTCAATAAAGGCTGCCAAAAATCGCTACCTAGCTGATTTAGTATTACAACAAACTAGTCCCAACAAACTTTGGTCCTGCCTTCGGAGGCTAGGACTTACAAATCAGTCTACGCAGTCTGCCCTCCCCCATTTCACATCTTCTACACTAAATCGCCATTTTGCACAAATATCTTCGTCTCATCCGTTCTGTGACTTAGCGACACTCAACAATATCATTCATCGACCATTGCCTAACTCTCATCCATCATTCACCTTTTCATCAATAAAATATCAGGATGTTTTACACAGCTTAAATCAGGTAGTACAAAAATCACGCGGGCTTAGTCCTGATCATGTTCCTTTGGCGCATCTCAAACCCATGTTTTCAACCATAGCTCCATATTTAACTGCCATCTTTAATCTTTCACTTGCCACAGGCCACTTTCCACTCATTTGGAAATCATCCTACATCATCCCTCTTAAAAAAATTCCAAATCCGTTAACTTCATCCGACACTCGCCCTATCACAAATCCCCCTCATCTCGCCAAGATCATTGATTCCCTTGTTACTCAACAAATCACCACATATCTAGAAGAAAATAGTCTATTACACCCGAGACAATGCGGATTCCGTAGATTCCATAGCACCCAAACTGCATTACTACATCTTATGGACGATATACGTTCGGGCATCGATCGTGGGGAAGTCACTATTCTGGTTCTGTTCGATTTTTCAAAAGCCTTTGATTCTCTAAGCCATTCTATAATTTTATCTTGTCTCCGAAATATTGGCTTTGAGGAACCAACGTTGAGATGGTTACATTCATTTCTAACAAATCGCTCACACGCCATTATTGGCCTAGATAGCTCAACATCTGACCCAGAATATATCACATCTGGTGTACCCCAAGGCTCGAGCCTTGGACCAATAATATTTATTATAGTAATAAATACCTTATTTTCGAGACTTCGTTATTGCCATAACACAACCATAATTTTTGCAGACGACACCCAATTCTATCTATCGACACCAATAAGTTGTTTAAGTCGATAGCCTGCGATATCGAGGAATTGGTGGGATGGGCCCATGATTATGGGCTTACTTTAAACACTCGCAAAAGTTGGTGAGATGGGCCCACGATTATGGGCTTACTTTAAACACTCGCAAAACGCAGGCCATCATCCTGGGGTCATCTCAGAATCTTGCGAACATCAAAAATCTTACCATTCCTCAAATCATAGTTGGATCCGATGTAATACCATATTCACACGAAGTAAAAGATCTGGGTGTTATAATTACATCGGACCTAACATGGAATCGACACGTAAATTCCATCTCATCTAAAGTACACAATGTTCTGTATAGGCTAAAATTTCGCGGTGCCTTTCTTTCATCACATACCAAGCTCGCTCTCGTAAATGCATTAGTTATTCCACACCTCGATTACGCATCTTTAGTTATTGCCGATTCATCTACTTATCTCAATACCAAATTGCAACGCTTGCAAAACGCTGCCCTGAGATACGTGTATCGTTTGCGACGCGATGACAGACTTAAACCTTACCGAAAGAAAGCCAACTGGCTAACCATTGTGTCTAGGCGACAGTATTTTCTTGGTTGCCTTACTCACCAAATCATAACTACCTCCAAACCGTCCTACCTTGCTGACAGATTTATTCCAATAGACCATTCCATTCGCCGTTCTTCCCGCTCACAATCCTCTCGCTTCATGCTTCCGACTCCTCGTACTAACATTTTTGCTCGCTCTTTTTGGATCACAGCCCTACAATTCTGGAACACTCTACCACGTCATCTCCAAATACTCACCTCCCCCTCATCTTTTCGCACAAATCTCTTCTCGCATCTGTTCAGGGCAGACTAACTTAGGACTATACACCTTTGATTTTGATTTTGATTTTGTATAAACAACAAAAATTCGTATCTACATGCGAGTATCTTCTTATTATCAAATTGTTTTTTTTTTATTTTTTTTATTTTTTAGGCTAAGCTTAGGTTTAAGATCGTATACTTTTACAACTTAACCTTTTACAAATATCTATATTGCGTTTACCACCACTTTGTAGAGACAACTTAAACTGTATGAGTATATCCCGACCGAATTATTGTAACGGCAGGATATCGATTATATTTGTCTACGGCCCATAGTGGCCAGGGCATTAAATAAATCTGATTTCAATCAATCAATCAATCAATCAATCAATCAATCAATCAATC
>NW_017297585.1:70587-71350 GCF_001594075.2 Trachymyrmex cornetzi
AGCGAAATGAAACAAATAGCCATTCACGCAGAGCTTGAAAAGGACAACACGCGCGAGGCGTGTCAACCTGTCAACAATCGAAGCAGCGACGACAGTGATACGAAGAGAAGTGAGTTCGCAGTTCGTAGTGAAGTTGCAGTGCAGTGTGGTGTATTGTAAGAAAAAAAGGTATAAATAATATTTAATTATGAAAACTTATCAAGGAAAGAAACTCCCCGCATCTTTCTACAGACTTTCGAAGAAGAAAATATATGTAAAGAGGTTCGTACATATAATGCATTTCTAATTGTATCATTCACATCTAAAATGAAAAATGAATAAATGTTAAAAAGACCCCACTTCAAATTTTGATGAAAATACACTTAATCGATGAGTAAAAATCAAGATTTGTCAATAAAAAAGCGTCGTTCTAATCTATGAACAGATATATTAATTGTTAAAGTTATAACCATTCAGGTTAGGAAATCTGTCACAGTAGTGGTTCACTGCTTTAAAAACCCAAATTCACTGTTTTAGCAAAGAATTTGTTGATAATGCAGAGAACTTATGTTTTTAAAGCAGTGAATCTGTGTTTTTAAAGCAGTGAACCATTACTATGACATGTTTCCTAACCTGAATAATCGTCGAACTTAACGATTAAGATCTCGGTTCATGGAGCAGAGCGACGCTTTTTTCTTAATAAATCTTTACTTTTACACGAAAACACATCGATTGAGTGTATTTTTATCAAATTTTGTGGTGGCCAGGATGGTTTTTACATTAA
>NW_017297585.1:71512-72609 GCF_001594075.2 Trachymyrmex cornetzi
TTCAGTATCACAATAATTCTTAATATAATTTAATGTACTAATATAACGTAAAAGCCGTAAATTTCAGTTTTAACGTTATACTATGTAACTTATTATTTATGCAGGAAACGTTTATACAAAACTTATTATCTATGATTAAAGAGTTCCAGATACATACTGATGATAGATAAAACTTGACTCACGAATTGTTGTAACTTATTTAACAACATTCATGCTACAATTTGGAAATTTTGTGTTCAATGTATTATTAGTGACGAACGTTTGGACTATCGGATTGATTGTAATAAATGTAATTGATTGTAAAAATGGACACTTTTGTCCAGTTATATGATCCAGAGGAATTTGTCTATTATTACAATCAATCCGATAGTCCAAACGTTCGTCACTAATAATACATTGAACACAAAATTTCCAAATTGTAGCATGAATGTTTTTAATAAGTTACAACAATTCGTGAGTCAAGTTACATAATAAATATAGTACCGGTGTGTTTTCATCAAATTATGTAGAATAATATGGAGATGTGGATGACTTGTTGTAACAAACTACTTGTAAGATGTTCTGTTAACTGTCATCATGATAAACAACCTTGTATACAAAATCTGTAGAAATCAAGGAGAGGTTCAATCTGGAGTTATGTGGGGAAAGTTATATTGAGTAAAAGAAAGTATGACTGGTAATCGTTCAGTATCACTCTGTTCAATCCATCAATTAATTTTTTTATAAATATCTCTTCAGATATGAATCTTTTAAGATCTACATCTGAAATGATGTTCATTAACTAACAAATTGATGGATTAAACAAACAGAGTGATACTGAACGATTACTAGAGTCATACTTTCCTTGACTCAATATAACTTCCCCCATATAACTCCAGATTGAACCTCTCCTTGATCTTCTCTACAGATTTTGTACATAAGGTTGTTTATCATGTGATGACAGTTAACAGAACGTCTTACAAGTACTTTGTTACAAGTCATCCACATCTCCATATTATTCTACATAATTTGATGGAAACATAACGGTACTATATTTATTATATAACTTGACTCACGAATTATTGTAATTTATTTAAAAACATTCATGCTACAATTTG
>NW_017297585.1:73045-73681 GCF_001594075.2 Trachymyrmex cornetzi
CATGAAAGTATGGAAATATGTTAGACCACAGGCCTGTCCGACATTTTGCTCGTGAGTCGAAAACGCCTCCATCTTTCCGTCATCTTGGTATAGCGAGACAGAGCGAAAATAACAAAGGATAGATGGCAGGGCTCTGCCTCAATTCAGTCCGAGTCATAGAATGAAGAAACCGAGGGAGAATCCGTTTCTCAAAATATAATTACAGTAGTTGTTTTTTTATTTTGTTTATTATGCTCGCCAGTGTTACCCAAAAATGAAAATAAAATTTAATCAACCGTTTCTACCTTTAATCTGGCGTCAACAGCGATTTTTACAACAACTTATGATTATCAGATTAAAGATGGAAACTTATGATTATCAGATTAAAGGTTTGATTTTATTGTATAATAATTTTTGGATGTCACTGGCGAGCATAATAAACAAAATAAAAAACAGCTACTATAATTTATTTTGAGAAATGGGTTTTCACTCGGTTTCTTCATTCTATGACTCTCGGACAGATCTGAATTCAGGCGGAGTCCTGCCGCCTATCCTTTATTATTTTCTCTCCATCTCGTTCTATCGAGATGATGGAGAGCTGGAAGCGTTTTCGACTCACGAGCAGTGTTGGACAGGCCTGATCTACAATACACGAAG
>NW_017297585.1:74107-77257 GCF_001594075.2 Trachymyrmex cornetzi
AATTATAGAAAAGTTAGAGCTACTGCTAGGACATCAGGGCGATTAATGACGGGCAGTGTACATATATACTCACATACATATACAGGGTGTCTGGAAATTACCGACAAATGTTTAGTGTGTGGGTAGAACAGATTATACTGAGTCGAAAAGTTCTGTACTATTTTGCGGTGTCAGCAATAGTTAACGAGATATTAACGTTATAGTCGAATACGCGCGTCCGCCTGACCTACTATTGCCGAAGGTACAGGCGTACAGCCCACCGAGCGCACGGCGCGAGGAGCGGGGACGGCCTAGCAGCGCGCCGCGCCGTTCGAGCTTAGAGGCTCGCGGCGGTGAGCGGAGTGCTTGCCGCACTCCCCATGCGTCAAGCTATCGATGACGGCGCTTTGGAAATATCTCGATTAGGAAATGATCGCAATCTTTTTGAAAACTCAATTTAGTTTGCTCTAAAGCGTGCGCGTGTACGTACAGAAAAATGCTACGTATAAATGCTATGTATAAATATAACTTGTTTTAAATAAATAATATGTATATTTTAAATGAATAATATGTGTATTTGATAATTCTACCGACAACATTCGTGAATAACATAGAGCGGACTAAACTGAGTCGAATTGAGTCTTTTACCATTTTGTAATTTTCGCAATATTTAACAAGATATTAATTACTAAAATATTGGTTTTCAAGAATTTTTTATTTAAGTACTATCAACTTTACAAAAAAAACAGCAAGAGACAAAAATTGTTTATTTTTTTCTCATAAAGCTCCAGAAATCTTTTCGGAATTTTTTATCAATCTTTTAATGCAGCATTTTCTTATTAACAACTATTTTTACCAAAATGAGAAAATACGGTACTAAAAAATTCTGAAAAAATTCGTAGAGCTTTATGAAAAAAAAAAAATATTTGTCTTTTGATGTTTTTCTGTAAAGTTGATAGTATTTGAGTAAAAAATTCTTGAAAATCAATATTTTAGTAATTAATATCTTGTAACTATTGCGAAAATTACAAAATGGTAAAGGACTCAATTGGACTCAGCTTAGTGCGCTCTTTCTTATTCACGAACGTTGTCGGGAGAATGATCAAATATCCTTTTAAAATACATATATTATTTATTTAAAACAAGTCACATTTATACATATGTAGCATTTTTTGTATGTACACGCGCACGTTTTAGAGCGAACTAAATTGAATTTTCAAAAAGATTGCGATCATTTCCTAATTGAGATATTATTTCCAAAGCGCCGTCATCGATAGCTTGGCGCCCGGGGAGTGTGGCAAGCTCCCCGCTCTCCGCCACGAGCCTCGAAGCTCGAACCGAGGCTCGAACGGAGCGGCGCGCCTACTAGGCCGTCCCTGCTCCTCGCGGCCCGCGCACCGTGCGCTCGATGGGCCGTATCTCCGGCAATAGTAGGTCGGGCGGACGCGCCTATTCAGCTATAACGTTAATATCTCGTTAACTATTGCTGACATCGCAAAATGGTACAGGACTTTTCAACTCAGTATTATCTGTTCTACCTACGCACGAAACATTTGTCGGTAATTTCCAGACACCCTGTATAGTATTCGAAAATTATAATTTACTATTGCAAGAGCTTAATGGTAAGTTTTGTAAAAATGAATTTTTTTATAAAAAATTACAATTGTTTTTAAAGATAAGAACGCAGTCTTGCTTGTCTCTACATTGAACACGAAATTAATTGTATACAATATTTAACCATGTAGTAGTTAATAGTATTTCAATAGTGCCAGAAGCATCTATTTTGACGGTACTGGTTTGTATTATCATATGCATTTTATTGTTTATCACAATGCCAGACGCGTCTATTTTGACGGTACTGGTTTGTATTATCATATGCATGTTATTGTTTTCCATAATGCCAGACGCGTCTATTTTGACGGTACTAGTTTGTATTATCATATGCATGTTATTGTTTGCCATAATGTCAGAAGCGTCTATTTCGACGGAACTGATGGAATAAATCTCAGAGACGTCTAATCAGACGATAGGGAGGATCCCGTTTGCCTACAGTTCTGATTGTACATATCACTCATATCAACTGGTGCCTAGTAATTATTCACTGTTTTGCCAATGAGATTATTTTATTTTTAAATTGGCCAATCAGCGATACATGTGTGCAATATGCCATGTATGCAATCGGAGCCCTCCCCAGACGATACTGATTATAATAAATATCAAAAGCGTCACTCGTGATGGTAACACATACACGCACGCACGCACGTACACACACAACACGTTGAAAAACTTTATATATATATATATATATATTTAATTGTAGTAAACAGTATAATAAACAAGCAAGACTGGGTAATAGTAAGATACATGCGTAATAATAAAATATATGATAAATAATATAAGTTATATCCATATTTTTATGTTTTTATTATTAAATGCTATTCTGTGTATTATTTTGCATATTAATGTATTTATTCTTTGTAGGCGGGCAGAGTTAAGAAAATTGATGGAAAGGATGATGGCTGAAGAAACCAGCATTAATTCTAAGAGTACTGATAATAAATCTGACACGGGGCCGATAGCATTGATCTCACCCGATGCGATGGATTTGAAAGAAATCAGTACCTTCGAAACATGCTTGGACACAAAGCCAGTAAATAAAGGTATGTATAGGAATGTCCAAATTTGCGAAGATGACAATGATGATAGTTATGTCGTCGACCGTACAGGCCATGTGGATATAGATCGTATCCAAGACCATGAGCCTGAAGGGCTCGCATTGTGGATATTTCTTTCTTCTTGAAAGAGATGCATAGGACATTTGATAAGCATGCAATGTTATTTTCGTGCCGATTTGAAAATTGGCGTCTCATAAATGAGCGACGCTCTGGGTTATTGACGCAATTCTTCTTTAGATACCAAAATTGCAACTATGAAGACAAGTTTTGGTCACAACCCAGAGATGGTAAAACTATGGACATCAACACGGCTATGACAGCTGCAAGCATAACGACTGGGATTGGTTATGCCCAATTACAAGAGATGTTAGCAGCTGTGAATACGCCATGTATGTCTGAGAAAACGTATATCAAACATCGAGAATTATTAATCGATGAGTTTCAAAAAACGGCCTTTGAAAATATGAAAAAGGCAGGCGAAGTTGAAAAACGATTC
>NW_017297585.1:77273-82986 GCF_001594075.2 Trachymyrmex cornetzi
CTCTACAAGTATGGAGAGTGATGCTATTGTTGAAGGGTTTAAAAATAGCATTGAAATGCATGGATTGATATTTAGAACGGTCATCGCCGATGGTGATAGTAACGTATTTAAATCCATTATTGATAATAGACCGTATCAGGAGCAAATGACAACAGTGAGCAAAATAGAATGCACAAATCATTTGCTTCGCAATCTATGCAAAAAATTGAAAGTCATCTCAGAAACGACTGAGCCAAAGATGCGTAGAAACCGTTTTTATATAAGATACCGAAATGTTGTGAAGAACAACATAAAAAAGATTCGGAAAGCAGTTTTAGAGGCAGCTGCTATGCGAAGAGAAAAGAAACAGCCTCAACATTGTGCTGCTATGGAATTACAAAAAGATGTACTCAATATTCCTAGCCACGTGTTTGGTGAACATAAACGATGTAAGGAACTTGGTGGCACATGCACAGAGAATGCTAATACAAAAGGACCAAATCATGTACGGTTTCTCAAATTGTGTGGCCTTTACCAAAAAATAGAAAATGCTATAAAACATTTAGCCGCTTATTCCGATAGTTTGTTACTCAATTTAACAAACAATCCTGCAGAGTCGTTTAATTCGATAATCTGCAAAGAAATTGGCGGAAAGCGCATTAACTTCGGTGCACGAGGTTCCTACAACGCTAGAATTGCGGGAGCTGTATTACAACATAATACACAACAAGTTCTCACGCAATTACATGAAAGTGTATGCAAAACGACTGTTCCTTCAACTATAAAGAATCTGAAAAATCGACGACAGGAAAAAGTTGTTCGAACCAGAGAATATCGACAAAGAGAAGGAAGAGAAAAGAAGTCGAATAAAGAAATAGGAACAGATCGTCATTATGGACAAAAATCGCAACGACTAGACTATACACCTAATATATTAGAAGAATATAAGAAAGAGCATTTAGAAAAATTAGCTGAAAACGCAAGAAACTGGAAACAAATTGAACACGATACGAAGGACCAAAGTAATTGTGAATTATGGAAAGTAACGAGGAACGGAATGTTGACAGCGTCAAATTTCGGAATCGTATGTCGTATGAGATCAACAACGTCTTGTGCAACAACCGTAAAAAATATTTTGTTTCCTCCATTTATTGATACCGCAGCCATAAAATATGGCCGTGATATGGAAGAAATGGCGAAACAAGATTTAGCTGTACAATTAAAGAAACAAATTAAACCATGTGGATTGTTCATAGATCGTGACAATCCGTGGTTGGGTGCTACTCCCGATGGACTTCTCGATGAAGATGGTCTAGTGGAGATCAAATGTCCTCTATCAGCTGAGAATTTATCAGCGGAGGAGGCTGTAGAAACACTGTCTCGACTAAAAAGTATGTTTGATAAAAAAAATGGAAACAAAATGAATAAAAATCACCATTATTTTTATCAAGTACAAGGACAGTTAAACAAAACACAGCGAAAATATTGCATTTTCGCAATATGGACGCCAAAAAGTGTCAAAACGGTACGTGTTGATAGAGACATTGATTTTTGGAAAAATAAAATGTTACCTTTTTTAACACGTTTTTACTTAGAATGTATGCTTCCTGAAATTGTGGATAGTCGGCATAATAGAAACATGCTTATCAGAGAGCCACAATACATTATTGAAGCACAAACAGCTAGTCGAAACACTAAACGACAACATACAGCGACAACTTGTACAAATGAACAGTTTTCGCAAGACATTAAAAAATTGAAACAGAATGAGATCCCAACAGAGACAATTACTACTGCTTCTGTTGGTCCTGCTGTTTCGGAAGAAGAGGATTGTATTATAGCCGGTCATTCGATAAAAGAAAATCTGACAGCAAAAGATATTGCAAATCGCAAAAAAGTATTAGATGATACTATTATTGAAATTATGACGTAAAAGATAATATCTTGTCCAAATATATAGTAAATTAAACGACGAGTCATTGGATCTATTCTTACGCGTTGTGAGAGAAACATTTTGTTTTGAAACACAAAGCGTACAGTATATAGAGTATCCAGACTTGATTGCAGCCAGTCGTAATCAGTGTACAAATAATTGGCGGAAATTGTACGAATCACTGGCGTTGTATCTTTTTCGACGGAACGAAACTTCATGTATACGACAGCATACCGGGCTGTACATATGATAAGATTGCGTCGAAAGAAAAGGAATATATCAGAGATTTTAGAATTGTAATTTTAGAATTTTTTTGATGAAATCTTGTCTAATATTCTTGAATCTTGTCATTGTAGTATCTCGCGAGTCAAAGGCTGGAGCAAACTTTGAAATTTTGTAAAGATGCGGAGGCACTAACCTACATTCTATACAATATTTTATAAACATAATTCTGTTCTTGTTTCTGTAGATCGATTTTCGATGTTTGATCCATCCTTTCATTAAATTCATAACATACATTCCAAATACCTGACTAAAATTACAATTAAAAGACTCGTATAGGTCGATTGAGATTTCAAAAAATAAAATTTTCCATCTTGTACGCAGTATTTCTAATGAATTGCCTATGAATATTTTAAGTAAATTCTTTGAATCTCAGAATCAAAAGTTGCACAAGTATTACATTAATAATAAAAAAAGAATAGACAAAAAATGGCCTGGTTGAATAAAAAAGAAGAGATAAAGAATAATGAGAACATGAAAGTATTGGAATATGTTTGGTTACCGGGAGATGACAACAAGCCCAATAACAGTAATAAGTTTGTCTATGAGAATTTGCCTTTGTCTTCCTTGAACAATCCGAATGCGGTAGGCATAAAGATTTCTCCGAGATTGTTTATTAATGATAGGATGACTCCTACAGTTACATCCATAAGGAAAAAATGGTTTTATAATCTATCTTTGTTGGATATACCTACTAACATACAATATCTATTACAACTGGGTGAGAATTTCGCACTTCCAATCAGTGGCGGAAAGCCATTGGTCATGGAATTCATAAAAAGTATAGAAAACAACATTAAGAAAATGCAAAGTTCAGTACACAATAACGTCAGAAATCATTCGGTAGCAATAATTAATAATTTACTATCTTTTAAATATAAGAATAATTGGATGAATTGTAGGATTAAAAAATTGTTACAATGCACACAACAATTTCTAAAAAATAACCGAAACATTATAATTACCAAGGCTGACAAGGGCAACATAACAGTAGCATTAGAGAAGAACTTTTATATAGAGAAAATTAAGGCTATGCTTAGTGATGAGGGGACATATTCCAAAAGTTCAAAAGATCCCAGTAATAAAATTAATAATAGTTTGAGAACGTTGCTTGCACGATGGAAAAAATCTAAATTCATTCCTGATTTAATATATAAAAAGCTGTACTGTAGCGATGGTAACTTACCTAGAGCATACGGATCTCCGAAAGTGCACAAGGAGGGTTGTCCGTTCAGAGTCATTATTTCTATTGATAGTACGCTTTATAACTTGACCGCGTATGCGCAGAATTTGATTACCGAAAGTGTACCAAGGGCACAAAGTTATATAAAAAATAGTTATGATTTGACAAAAAAATTGGAAAATATTAAAATAAAATTAGGTTATAGTTTAGTATCGCTGGATGTGGTATCCTTGTTTACTAATGTGCCCTTGGAATTAGCAATGAAGGCTCTTTCTAATAGATGGGGTCACATTGAAAAAAATTGTAAGATTCCGAAAGAGGAATTCTTAAAAGCGGTGCAATTAATTCTAGATTCGACATACTTCACTTTCGATAAGCAAATTTATAAGCAGACATTTGGTACTCCAATGGGCTCACCATTATCGCCCATTATAGCGGACATGGTTATGCAGGATCTGGAGAGTCGGGTGCTGAGCACCATTGAGTTTCCTGTACTATTTTATTACAGGTACGTGGATGACATAGTACTTTGTTTACCCACGACTGAGGTAGAAGGCATCTTAGAAAGATTTAACTCATTTCATCCGAGACTACAATTTACGATAGAGGTGGGTGGGAATGCCATTAATTTTTTGGACACTACTATTATGTTCAGAAATGACGGTCTCATATTTGACTGGTACAGGAAACCCACCTTCTCAGGTAGATTTTTAAACTATTGGTCTCAGCATCCGATTTCACAGAAAAAGGGCACAATTTTGAGCTTGATAGATAAAGTGTTCTTTCTTTCGTATCCATAGTTTCACACAAGAAATTTTAATTTTATAATCAATATTTTATTACAAAATGACTATCCGTTAAAATTTATTTTTGAAACACTTAATAAAAGGATAAAACAATTAATAAAAAAACACAACTGTAAGGGAAAAGCCTCCACAGAAAAGGTCAAGAAAGAACATATTAAATGGTTCACAATTCCCTTTATCGAGGGGATTTCTAATAAGTTTAGTAAAATCATTAATGATATGTGTTATAGGGTGGCACATTATAGTATTAACAAGTTAAATAAATTCATTAGGGTACATAAGGATATTTTGCCCATATGGGAGAAAAGGAATGTAGTTTACCAGATAGGATGTCGTGATTGTGATGCTACTTATGTAGGTCAAACGGGGAGAAAACTAAACACGAGAGTAGGAGACCATCGTAATCATATCCGTAGAGTGACATCCACTCGTTCGGTTATCACGGAGCATAGGGTTGGATGCAATCACGACTTCGATTGAGAAAATGTGAAAATTCTGGATTCGGAGAGAAATTACAATAAACGAATTATGTCGAAGATGCTCTATATAAATTGTCAACCCAATGGTCTCAACATGCAAACAGACACTGAGGCTTTAAATCATGGATACATAGAAATTCTCAATAAGTTATAATATGTTTATTTTTATCATTGACCGATATGCTTTGTTCGTGCGACACGTCTTTCTTTGTATTTAACGAGTAACAAGAGACCACATCAGAACGAACATGTTCTTTTGCGTTACTTAAATTATTTTTCAATCTAACTTTGACATTGTAATATTTAAATGGTTGTAAGGGATTGACGATACTTGGATCCACTTGTGATCGTTGTTGGAGATGGGGTGAGTTTTAGACTAACATACACTAATTAAACAAATCGATATCTATTTGTCAAAAATATCTCGTTGCTATTATCAGCTTGAGTTCCACTATCTACTCCACTCAGCTAAGCAACTGGTTGGCACAACATTGGACTATGTTGAAGATGGTTGTATCTCACCACATTTCCACTGCGATTGCATATTTGGAGGTCGGAACTACGATTGTGCGAGACGCAGTTCGACAGATTTTATAGTGCGATAAGCGATAATTTTTATTGCTGAGGATGGCTAAAATAGTAAGCCGAAACGTACATAAGTTTATGATTTAGTTTAATGGATATTATTTAGTTTTTGCGCAATATATAGATCCAGCATTGACTCCAAAAGCCTTGTTAATTATTGCTTTTATTATTGTATTGATTTAAGGAGGCTATAAAATTTGTAATTTTTACTCAAATTTATTTATTATTCTAGAATTACATATGTATCACTTATGCATCTATATGCAATAATAGAATATTTTGTGTACACTGATCTATGTATGTATATGTGCACACATTATTATATAAAATGTAACTGTACTTCATATTTACTAATGTCTCTTTATGTTATAATAAAATTAAACTGTATGTATACATACACACACATTATACGATACACATAAAATTCTAATATTATGTATAAATAGATATACAGAATATCTGCATG
>NW_017297585.1:83084-83436 GCF_001594075.2 Trachymyrmex cornetzi
AGTAATATTATATTTGTATTCATCAAGGAGCAGCTATAAATATACGTGCTATGTATACATGTATCTATTGACACATTGTTGCTTTTCAGAAAACGACACAGTGTGACAGTGATCATGTCATCTTCGTATATTAGCAAACAACTAGGATATAATTCACTGTATTAGGACGATATTTCATTTGTGCGTTTTTGTCGTACGCGCGACAAGCTTTTTCTGCGTGTTGATTGGCTATAGGATAGAGAGATCCGAGGACAACTCTGTCTTGCACACATTTGTCGTACGACAAAAACGTATAAATGAAATATCGGCCTTATGCTGGATTCACACTAGATTCGACGTGCGTCGTACGACG
>NW_017297585.1:83724-92090 GCF_001594075.2 Trachymyrmex cornetzi
TATTATAACGCGATATTATTCAAGTTTGTCGCGTCAAATACTCGAACAGACTTGTTAGAGTGAGTACGAGCTATGTGGTAGACATGCGATAGCATGCGACATGAGGAAATGCATTTGGCTTCAAGGCTAATGCGCTGTAGGACGCTCAGGCTGGAGTCCCATGAGGTGTATTTACCGCGTATCGCGTAACCGCGTAACCAATCAATAATCAGTAAAACGCGAAACCACAACAGCGGAACGCTTCTGATTGGTTACGCGGTTACGCGATACGCGGTAAATACACCTCATGGGACTCCAGCCTCAGAGGGCGTAAGCGTACAGGGGTAAGTTTCTGAAAATCTATATTATCGACCTTGATTAACTTCGACCGTCACTCCAGCATCCCCTTAAACTAAACAAGATCCTAAACATGTACATATTATATACACATTTTTACACATGGTTATCGTCACACTCCAGAGAGGCCTCTCCAGGGCCAGACGCTCTCACTTGACCCGCTCCTTCTTGTGCACGACGGCCTAGCAGAAATCCGCGAGGACCGTCCACGCAGCCGAGCACATAGCCACCCTGACAATAGAACCGTATGCCCTGTCAAGGAGATCGAGCCCCAACAGCTCAAAAAGTGACATTCTCTCCGTGGCCCAAGACGGGCAAATAACAACGTGTGCATCGCCGTATCCGCAGTCGCGTGAAGATGCGCACAAATCGGCGACGCGTTACGCTCTCAAAAAGGTAGGCCCCAAAGCACCCATGACCCGTTGAAATCTGGGTCATGCGGATTGTATGAATACACTAAAAATAAAGAATGAGCCCCTCCATCGTCCATTCTCGTGAGAACGAAACCATATTATCTTCGTCTCTCCGATTTTAACGCGATCATTGACATAGAGATTTATTTTTTAATGATACTCTGAAATATCAGAAAGTTCTTCGACTACGATAAGAAATTTTTATTTTTCATAGTAATATATCGATACCTAGTGTCACGAGTGCCACTGCACAAGTTCCAGAATGTTAATATTAAAAACATATGAAGTGTACATATTACGAAATATTAATGTATATTTTAAAACACATATCGAAAAGAAAATAAGAAGCGCAAGGCCGAAATTACGAAACCAATTAATAGAACTCGGCCGTTGCATCCTTGATCGATAATCAGAACGCTGACGAGGAAGCTCTGATTAGGCAAGGACGGCCGAGGAGAGCACGGGATAAAAGGACAAGATGCGAAGCAAACGCGGTCAATTGTAAAAGTCATAAGCGCGTCACGTTACTCGGTTCGTTAACTAGTTATATTAAGTGGTTCGTCGTAATTGTAAAAATCCTCACGGTTAAAATAGTGAAAAGATAACTAATTCACATAAGTGCATTAGTGTAAAATAAACTACTTTATTAAAAGAAACTCATAGAATCTACACAGTGTTCTTAATTTTGACCGCCTATTGTCGTCCCCGCTGGATCCCGAACCCGTACCGCGAAATACTGGTACAACACTAGAGCAAGCCCGAACTTTATTGCACTCGTTTTAATACAGCGTTTACGGCAGCGTTTATACGGCGCCGGAGCAACCGATGCTTTATTTCAACGCTTACGGCAGCCCTTATGGGGTTAGGAAACTTGTAAAGAACTTGTTCTATTCAATAATACATTTTCCAGGAAAAATAGGGTGTCATACGGATTTGGACGGAGAAAATTCTTTGACTTTCCCTGATCGTAAAAAAGTTCCTTGACTTTTTCGTAGTCTTTTCCTTTCCCATTTTTTCTCATAATTATTAAAGAATCTTTTCCAAGAACAAAATGAATACCAAGTAAATGTAATATTAAAAACTTATATGCAATCATGTGGCTGTTAACAAAAAATGTCAAACAACAAAAGAACAATATATGTAAAATGTAATGTAATGGTCTTTCCAAACAAATCTCACAATAAAGCATAATTTTAAAATAAAAATTCTTTCAAAAAGCATGCTATATAGTATATTTATATATTATATAAATGTATTACATTAGGTTTGTAAGTCTAGATATACATCAAATACTTAAAAATTAATGACTAACGTAAAAATATTCCCTGAATAATAAACTAAAATAAAATATATATATGGGGCATTCTTTTTCTCAAATCAGCCACCCGCCTGCGCATTTTATTTTTAAAGATAAAATTTTTTTCGAAGCGTCAAAATTTCCGCCTAAACCTCAATTTTTTGATGATCCCATTTTAAATAATGCGTTAAGATTTCTCGAAAACTATGGTAGATACAGAAAAATGTTTCAAACAAAACTTGTATGGTTCGAAGGGGGACATAAAAGATATCATTGACTTGATCTTGGGTGTCGTCATTAAGGTCAGGTCAATGTCACGTCGTTTTTTTTTAAATGGAACCATCTATTATTTTTCATTACATTTTCTTGTAGCTTACCTCGAGAAACTTTTCAAAACAATATAATAAAATATGTTTCCATTAAGTATTTTCATTTCGATAGTCATTTCTTTTAGCCATCATTTTTTTTCGAACACGGTACTTCGCACTGGCAGGGGGGCGCTCCAAAACTTGACTGTCAATTCCGAGTATCTTTTATCTTTATTCAACATTCGGTGACCAACAAGGATAAGATACTATATTAAATGGGAATATGCATCCGCCATATTGGCTCCTGGTAGTTGGCGCATTTTTCAAAATCGGCGATGTTAAATACACGATTCTACCAATTCAATGATAAACCTAAAAGTATAAGGTTATGGTAAATGTTAAGAAGATTCCGGTCGCCTCAAATTTTGATAAAAATGCATTCAATAGATGCGTCTTCGCATAAAAATAAAGATTTTACAAGAAAAAAAAGCATTGCTTTGCCTTATGAACTGATATAATAATCATTACAGTTGACAACTATTCAGCTATTAGGAAATCTATCACAGCAGTGAGTCATTGCTTTTAAAATATAAACTTACTGTTTTAGCAAAGTATTTGTTTTTAATGCAGAAAATTTGTATTCTTAAAGCAGTGAACCATTGCTGTGACAGATTTCCTAACTTGAATAGCTGTTGACTTTAACAATTAATATTTCGATTCACAGGGCAAAGCGACGGTTTTTTGTTGTCAAATCTTTAGTTTTACGCGAAAACGCATCGATAGAGTGTATTTTTATCAAAATTTGAGGGTCTTTTTGACATTCATTGGTTATCATTTGAAATATTATATTCAATTTAGGCGTGAAATCTTGCATTAGTTCTAAGAGCTCAGTCTTTGAATCCAGAGTGGATTGAGGAGCTCGATTAGCTCTAGAAATGTTAATCTCAAACGCAGATGAGATGACATGTAGCAGAAAGATACGAGTTGCTGAATGATTTCCGAGGTCATCGGAAATCATTCAGCAACTCGTATCTGAAAGAACAAACGGATGCCTCCGATTTACGATGCCAAACGCACCTAGTTTATTTGTAAATATATAAAAGAATTTCGGATATACACATTTAACATAATAAGCATACATATGTATTATTCACATAACGGCCGATTTCATTTTACGATAAATATTGAAAAGACAGCAGGAAGAAGAAATTAAAACTATATATATAATAAACAAAGATTAGAATTAAAATAAAAGAAGGTAGTTTAAAAGGATATATTTTTATAAAACTAAACAAAAAAATACATCATATCCTTAATAGTAACATTTCGTATTTTGGTTTCAAGCTCGAATATTTTATTAAAGCTATATATGTATATAGTTCATGTTCTTATTAAGATTTAGGACCGTAGCGAAAAGGATGACTTATAATCTTCAAACAGTTCTTGTGCGTTACTAAAGACAAGACTTAAATCATAAGATACTGTCTTAAGATTATAAGTCAGCTTTTTGCTAAGGCCTATAGTCTGAAAGTTGACATTATATAAATATGTTAAATAATTCAAAATCACACTTATAATGAAGTTACTTCGTAAAACAAAATATTTAAAAATAATTAATTCTTAATAAATAATTAGGAACTTAGTAACTGTAACTTATAATTAATAACTTTAATCACATTTCATAAAGCTACTTTTTCAGTTTTTACAAAAGTAATATGTTAAAAAGCAGTCTATATAATTTTAGCAGATGCTGAACCGTAAACTTTTTGGGATGCTTTGGTTTTTTCATTAGTAGCAATCGAATAACATCGCACATTAAAAAAGTGGCACATTATCAATAATATTACAGCAAGTTGGAAATGTTTCCAATAGGCCTGAAGTCTTTAAGCTGTCTAAAACTACTTCTAAATCAATTTTATTGGATTCTAATATAGACTTTTTCTGAGCCATAAACATTTTTTCACAATGAATTATGAAATTATACATTGTGCTACCGACAAATTTTAAACCTCCCATATCTGAATAGTCTGAAAAGCAACGAAGTTCAGCAGGAATTCCAATTGCATCCTGACATGTTAAAAATTGTTTGCAAGTGTTGCAGAGTTTACGTTTCAAGATTGCATTTACGGTACTTCCAGCAATATAGTATAATACAGCTGCATCGAGATTAGTATATTGCTTGGAATTGAGCAAATCTACAGATTCTACAGAAGTATTACTAATTTGCGAACAATTACCAATATTTTCAGTGTAACTGTCTATAAGATTATCGAGTAAAATATAATCTGAGTCATTGGTATAACTCGAATTATCTACATTGCCAATATATTGCGAAATTACAATATTTTTTAGAGCTCTGCGTACTTGCAGTGCATCTGGCATAGCACCAGCCCTTCTTCGAATCTGAGAAAATAAATTTTCTAAAGCGTCCTGTGTGACACGACTTGTTAGGAGAAAATCATAATTTTGCTGGAAAATATATTCTGTTAAATTTATAATTGAAATCGAAGTCAATATTAAACCTGTATTGAGAGGTTTCCAGCCACCTTTTCCAATTTGCATGTTTTGAACTATATCAATGAAATCGTTTAAAAACTTAATTTTTTTTATTTTGTTTCTTTTTGTTATAGATGTTTTCCTAACACGTGATGTGCATATTTCAATCCATTCATGAATTAGTCTTATGAACCAAACAGTAGTTGACGCTTCAGGTGGTAAATATTTTAATTGTACTGCTGTTTCTAAGCCTGCAGCTGTCTTAATACTAAAAAATCTGATAGCAGATCCTACATTCATTTTGGAAAAGTTGTTCGGAAAGATGTCTATATAATTCAGATGTTGTAACAATCTCAGACCTGCTGCAGACTCTACTTCTGTTTTCCATAAAAGAGTGATATAATTTCCATCAACGACGTTAGTTGGCAATTGTTGAGATTTTTTAACATTCTCCGGCAAGAAAACATAATGTAATTGTGTTGCTTGTTTTAAATTTTTTGCTAAATGACGCGCATCCGCAAGAACGTGAATAACTTGACCGTTCAAAGAAAATGATGTCACACGATTATTTCTTGAAACGTCTACTTCCAAACTCCTCCACATTGCGCGATTATTAGAACCCATATCGGAAACGATACCTTTAACCTTAAGACCTGTATTACTGAGATTTTCTATGACATTTAGAACGAATGCACGCATATCAGAGCCTTCCGTGTTTGACCCTGTTATTTCAGCAGCTACAGCTTGTTTCCAAGTCGCAGAAAGTCCTCTTACTAAAACAACTGTTACATAATTACCTTCACCATTTCCAGTTAAAAGAAACGTAATTTTACCGTACATTTTCTTTAAATTTTTATCCTAATTTAATTTACCACTTATTTTTATTTCGTCTATTGAAATAATACAATCTTTAACACTAGGATGTAATTCACTAATTTTACATTTCAAAGGCTCTAGGAAATCGTTAAAGATTCCATAGTCGATCTTGATATTGCTAATTCTTCGCATCACAGTAGAAAAATGAGGAAGCGGATATTTGCAATTTAATCTCAAATAATTATACCCGTGAAATCCAAGAGCAAAACGAATTCTTAAAGCTCGTGATACTGCTTCATTACTCCATTTTATTTTCGTATCGCTTTGTAGTGCTTTAATTTGTTCTTCAGAGAAACAGTTTTTTAAAACTTCTTCGATTTTGCTTAATTCCTGCTTTAATTGCACATTTTCTTGCTGGATCTTATTGCAATTGCAATTAATCCATGGTTTAACTAATGCTTCAACATCTCCTTTTTCAGGTACTTCAATTATTGTATGTGATTTTGATGCACTACTCGTTTCAAGAAGTGTAGTTCTAAAAAATAAAACAATAAATTTAATAAATCATATTTTACAGAGCAAAATCAATTGGAGTATCAAATTGGCACTTGTGATGAAAACAATAAAAAATAATTTTTTATAGTCTGTAATATTTTATGACTGATAAAGGGTACGGTCAACGCTATGCTGCAAATGCTTTGAAGCGTTTTTTAATTGATCAATTTGTAAAATGCTTTCTTCTGATTAGTCCACCAAACGCTTCAAAGCATTTGTAGCGAGACTTTGGCTACGGTTTGCTAACAAATGTTTCGAAATTTTTTGATTGGTAAATTATAGTGAAATTCTTTCTTCTGATTGGTCAGTCAAATGCTTCTGAAGCGTTTGTAGCGTCAAGTGCATCGCATGCTTTGACCACAGCCAAAATCTGTTGCCAACATTGTGCTAACAATTTGCTTACTGGTAAGATCCGGACTGTAAATGACTAGAATTCCATTTCATACTATATAAAGCCTACGGCACACGATGAGTGTTTTCTTGCTGGATTTCTAGCTAGATTAGATTCTTGCCACTGTATTGACTACGATACTAGCGTTGTATGGCAGCCAATACGATAACAAGATTCTAATCTAGCTAAAAATCCAGCAAGAAAACAAGCATCATGTGCCGCCGACTTAACTATTAAAAAATAGAAAATAAACATTTTTTACGAGGCATTATTAGGTAGAATATTTGAATTATTTCCTCTTCACACATACACACACACACACATATACTTTTGAATAGGATATAATTCAAATATCTTGTATCTAATGTCTCATAAGAAATGTTTATTTTATATATATATATGTGTGGACATGTGTGTCATATATATATATATATATATATCGTAATTGTAATTCTTGAATTGAAAAGATGAAATAATAGAAAACCTTTTTTGCTTCATGCTTTCAATTCTTTTTGGTGGATTTGATACATGTCAAATAACGTTGGTACAGCATTTGGCTTTAATTTTCTCAACCCATCTTGCCTATTTTGTTCAAATTGAGAGCTTTCAAAGTGAATCTGCAAAAAAAAAACAAAATTAAAACAAAACCATTAAAAAATGCCTTATTTCTTTAATATTCATATAAAGCAAACCCATACAACACGAATGTTTCAGAAAGGTTTTTATGAAGATGTCAGGAAAGTTGCATTCTTTCAGAAACATTCTAAAATGTCTTTGAAAGATTTTGTGATGAATGGGAAGGTTTCTAACCTCAATTTTCCATATCTCATCTGCTCTAAATAATTGAAATAAACGTTTAGTGATAAATATAAGTATTTACCTCGCATAATCTTGAATTCGAGGAAGGTATCCATTTGTCACGCCGACAATTTATTAACCACTTTTTTCTTCTTTCTGCTTCCGTTGGGAAACGGAACGTTTGAAACCCGGCTTCACTCCTATTCTTACAATTTAATGCACTACAACCGCCCATTTCATTTATTGCACTTAATTCTACGACCGTGTTTCGTATACACTGTCAGTTTACTGAAAATTTATGATATACTATAGATTTTCAGTACACTGGCAGTACGACATCTTTGCTTGGCTCAAATTTTCCCACGCTGACTAGGAGCCAATATGGCGGATGCATATTCCTGTATAATATAGTTCCCTAACAAGGATAAAATGGGTGCATTCAGTACCACAACCGCTCATTGAGCGCTCAGTGAGCTCTTGCATTTGATTGGCATATTCCATTAGATCTAAAAATATACTCCAATTAGATATAAGAGCTCACTGAGTGCTCAGTGAGCAGTTGTAGTACTTAGTGTCTCTAGAATACAGAGTCTGGCTACTCATAGAACTCTTTTTATTGGATCAGAAGTCAGACCCCCTAAAAATGGCGGGATTGGTTAATTTTTTTTAATTAAAAAAAATTTTATTTTTTTGTTTTTTTAAATTTTGTTTCTATTATATTATTCATTTGATTGCGGGACCAATCCTTCCATTTTTAGGGGGTAACGTACAAAATCGTACGTTTTACATCATCTTATTCTAGATAATCAAATGAATAATATAATAGAAACAAAATTTAAAAAAACAAAAAAATAAAATTTTTTTAATTAAAAAAAATTAATAAAACTAAAATAAAAAAAAAGAAAGTAACGCGGGCTTCGAACATTGATATTGAAGACAGTCTCAACCCTGGTAAA
>NW_017297585.1:92441-94424 GCF_001594075.2 Trachymyrmex cornetzi
CGATTTTTTTGGTCGTAACACATTTTGGGCATCGCTCTGTCTCAGTTGACATGGAATGTCATATACATATATATATATATATGTATATATGTATAAAATAAAAAATTTATAGCAATAATAAAATAAAAAAATAAAGTAAAACAAAAAGAATAAATTATAGGAAAGTTATGCTGTACAATTGTACATATGTTTTTTCTTCTCCTTTTCCTTTCATGACGCATTTTTTTCTTTTATAAAAGTATTAATATGCCTGAGGCGTATATATATGTTCGCGTTCGAACCAAGCACGATAGTACTTCATCCGGAAGTGACGTTCTTTGGCTAATTATATTTGTTAATTTGTCGAAATGAATGGTTCCGCATTAAACGTCGCCCCATGAAATTTTATAAATGCTTCATTCATGATGCTAGATGCTGCTCGCAAATCTTGAAAGGAATACAGACAGTTGCCTCTGGAGATGCAGGATAGCCAATCATCGGTGGGTTGAAGAGAGGCTGTTGGAATTCCAAAATATTCGTATTTATGTCTAAACCTATGAGCAACATATCCAGCAACATATAATAGTGCTTCCTCTTCAATTTCATTTACGGCCAATGAATTTTCAAATTCTTCCAGAAGTGTTAGCTGTTCGCTTGTGGGAGTAAAATCGAAGATCTCATTTTCTAAAGAATTTTAACACATAAAACAAATAACAATAAAAATAAAATACTGTCACACAGTCTTTCGATATTTTATTTTTTTTTCTTTGCTCATTAATATGATTATCGTAATAATCACCTTCAACAAATGTTATCCTTATTGTTAATTTATATAATAATTTTACTATTATAGTATAATAATATCTAGATAATATAGGTAATACAATAATATACAATTTCTTTTTATTGCAGTTACACTCTTATAATTAATTAATACTCTACGTGTTGTATATTGTACCGAAGAAGTGTATAATTAATATGTACATGAATTCAAAAATAACAGTTTTATATTAACAAATGTACCTCCTTCGTCGAATTCCTCACATTCCTCATCGTTGTCAATCGTATAAGTGTCCATTTCAATTTCCATTAACATTTTCGCTTCTTTTGCGAGCTCTAGATCTTCGAAATCAAATATGTCATTTTCTCAGGCAGCTTCGTGCACATCTTCTACATCCAGTAAAGAAGTCGAAGTTGTGTCACTTTCGGTATTACTGCTCTTTGACAATACGCACGAGGAATGTTTCCCAAGTACATACCATTTGATGCGGTTCTACAATTCTACCGGAGAAGGATGATCGTGTGCTGATCCCATGGCCCGAATGTAAGAAAAAAATTTTCCAACAAGTCTTGACTCAAACGCCTAGTAATGATATAATCAATACTTAATTCGTCCGTCGAATACGTCTCCTTTAAATACTGCAGCAATTGCCTAAGGGACTAGTTACATAGTCGGATACCCTTTTGAAAAGGTAGCAATGCCTTTCTTTTTGGACAGCGCATTTTCGTAATGACATCGTCCATTTTGTCGAGAACTGTGTTTTGTTTTTTTAATTCTACGCCGTATGCACGCGAATCACTGTGCTTTCCGAATTTTCCATTGCTATTCATTATATCGAACCATTGATTGAAAAGGCTTATGACGTTCGATATAAGTTGCCAGTTCTTGTTCTTGATAAATCCTTTTTTACCGCAAAATTCAATTGCCTTTGCATTCCTATTGGAGAAGACTTGCGCAGCTAATTTGACTGATTGTCTTTTGTTCCCTTTTACATCTAAATGAAGCCTTGTAAGATTGAAAGCTATCTTCAGCTCATTGCAATTAAGCGCAAGTAATTCTTCGAAAATGTCTATGTTTATTAGTTGGTCATCTAAAATAAATCCGGAATCGAACAAATGATTCCTAGCCAGTTTAATTAATAGCGTTTTCGATTGGGGTGCACTGGCTGCACTCAGTGTCAAGAGCGTGTTCGATTGGCAGTGCCAATGCGCACTTGGCTAGTG
>NW_017297585.1:94569-98215 GCF_001594075.2 Trachymyrmex cornetzi
GAAAACGGGGTCTTGTCCCTACTCTTAATATCTTTTACTGTGGTTTTGTAACATTTTGTTGAACATTGCTTCAAAGTGAACAAAAATGAGTTTCAGCTTTAGCACTGAAAATCTTGGCGTATTCTTTTGAACTTGCACTATTCAGTGCAACCCATGGAACTCGTCCAGTGTTGGTGTGAACTGAGTGCGCACTGCTGCGCACTAACTTTTGCCCAATCGAAAACGCTATAAGTGAGGCATGTCGGAAAATACAAAAATACACTTTTTTATTTGCATCACATGGATGTACAAAGAAGCATCTTTTATCAGCCGATTCTTCCATTGAATCTGTGAGACTTTTTTGCGCACTTATTGGAAGCACTACTCCTATATTCAGATTTTTCCACAACCTTATGTTGGTTGGTCCCAAGTCACTCGTGACTGCTACCCTACGGTATACCCTATTTGGTCCAAACGCGTTATAACTTCCATTAATATTTCTTTTGTCATCGGTTTGTCAAAATCATAGAATATAGGCTGCTTCCAATTACCAAATAAGCTGCGTGTCATTATGAACTGGCTTGTCTTATGCGGTCCATATATTTTCTGCTGCCGACGTTCCAAATCCACTTTATTAGAAATGTACAGCTCATCAAAACACAATATTAGCTTTTCTAGCTTTGATAATTGATGAGCTTTATTATCCATTATTTCCAAGACATCTTTTAAAATGCCTGGTTGGACACTAAATTTCGCAATCCAGTTTCTCAGCGTTTGAACGCAAGGTAAGGGAAAATTCTTTGCTTTTCTTAGGTAATTATACGCCCTACTGCTAAGGGATCGGAGAGCGATTGCCGAAGATGTCTTCAGCTGACCACCTTATGCGCTTGTTCTTTGAGGATGTAAGTTTTCGTATTTGTCCAGGCGTAAAAACGATGCGAAGTGTATCATTCGCAATCTCGGAATCTGTTTTACGTGTTTCGGCCAAATTTTTCTGCAGTTCCTCATTCTTTTCGGACAGATTTGCAATAGTCTTTGCATTATTTGCAAGTGTTTCTTTGAAGTTCTTCTTTAACTGCACAATTTCGTCGCTGAATTGAGCTACTTTCAAATCGGCCTGTTTCTTTTCTTCTTCGAGGGTTTTCAATCGATGCAGAAGCGTAGCTATTGCATTATTATTTGTTTGTTCAGATCTATAAACAATACGATAAACATACCTATTAATCGATAGTATAAAATTAACGCAAAGTATAATACATACAATTTAATATATTTACAACTGTTTGTATGTAATGACATTTTACTTTTTAGAATTATTTTATGTTATTGAATATTTAAGGACAAATATTGGTATTGACATACATGAAGATGCATTTACATTCATAACAAATATAGATACATACAATGGTCCTGTTTCTGCACATTCCAACGACTGATTATGCTCATCGGTTCTTCTTCCTTTGCGCTTTCTGTCCCTGCAAATCTTTTCGCACAAGACAGGAGATCATTCTACGATGGCATTGGAGCGTTGCTGTAAGAATGGACAAATATTTGTATGACATTTGAATGTCACTGTAATAACTTATAAATTCAGTTAAAATAGGCCTGTAGATTTTAAACATGGTATAACATTATGTGGAATACAAAGGAAGGATCCAGTTAAAGTTACGATCGATCAATGATCGATCATTGACCGACAATTTTTTGTTTCAAGAAATCTTTTTAAATTGTACCTATGAGCAATCGAGGGTACAACTATTTACAAATAAATTAATATTTTTGTAATGGTAATCGATACATTATATCCGTCTTAAATATGTGACCTAGATGATTTTTTATAAATTAAAATGATTTCTTGAAAAAAAATTTCTTGACCCATGATAAATAATTAATTGATCAAAACTTAACTCAATAAGAAACGTTTAACTTACTCTATACTCAATCGATTTTCTTTCTCCTTCTGACGACTACGTTTTCTTTCGTTTGGGAGATCCAAAAACTCAGTTGGAACTGCGTTTCTTTTAACACGACGCATCAATCTAGGTTGTCTGCCGAAATGCTCTTGGGTCATTATTTCTTCGATGCACTCGGGCAAAAAGTGTCGTTCACAAATAACATCTAAAAATATGATTTGTTAGTAATGTAATGACGAAATAAATAACAATAAAACAAACACATATAACAAAAAAACGAAATAAAAATAGAAATAAATAACATTATATTGCCTAAATTTTAGAATGTAATAAAGATCATTGTATTTCTAAAATTTAAATCTGTTTCTTTTTAATCCTATTTTCATTTTATTATATCTTGCATTAGTCAAAAACAATTAATATTTAAAAATATCACAATGAAATTTTGAAACAATCAATATTAATTATTTTCGACTATTACAAGATATAACGAATTAAAGTAGAATTAAAAAGGTTATGTTTCAGATTGTTAAATAAATTATACGATTTAAATTTTTTTTTAATACAATAATCTTCATTATAATCAAAAATTTAGGAAATATAATGTTTTTTATAGTCGATAATACTCACACTGAATGTGTTTTGAAGTATGTGTTTGTTTACAGGCTTCCAGCCACTGCTTCCTCAGTCCGGCTTTTGAGGGAAAGAAAACATTTTTATTTTCTCTTTGCCGCGACCACTTTTATTTTTGCAATTGATGACACAGCACGTCGGCATAATTGAAATTACATACATACACACAAAATATCTTGACTATGTGCTTACTGCATTAATGTTTATATCATGCGACAATGCGACTGTTGGCCATTTTGAATCGGACAAATTGCCCAAATTCTGATTGGCTGACATACCCCCGCTCCTCTCGGTCTACTGCGCATGCACCGGAATGGTTCACTATAGGTGCGTTCCGTATCGCGCATGATGCGCATGATACATCCATTGTCCTTGTTTAATATTTGGTGAGCAACAAGGATAAACGACGCATTATGCGCATCATGCGAGATACGGAACGCACCCCTTGTATACTTCCACCATGCACGGTAGTATCTCGCGCCAAGTGGGCGCGCAGCGCGAGACACGCGTCTTTATGCGAGTCAGCGAGTTGTGGGCATCCGAGCATCTGAAAAATTCTCGGTTTTTTTAATAAAGGCTAGACCAATCGAGTTCTGAATATGAGCTCCATCGACAGTTTGGGTCCGAAATATATAATAAACGTTTATTTTACCTCTACGTGTCCCACAAACGGAGATATCGTGATGCGAAATCCGAAATGTCAAAATTTTATGTAAGATACGTCGTCTCAAAAAGTCATCTCCTTTTCATATGTTCGATGATAGATGGCACTCGTTTATTGCTGTCATTTACCGACTTATTTATCTATAGTTTCATTAGCACTGTATTATGTGTCGACATTTCACTGTATAGTTACTTTAATACTTTAATACGTTACTTTTAAAAGTGTATAAAAATATAAAACAGACCGATTGATGTGTGAACATCAAAACAGCCAAATAAGCCATTTTCAGCCATATTTGAAATTCAATTAAAAAGAATTTCAAATATGGCTGAAAATGGCTTATTTGGCTGTTTTGGGTTAAGATTTCTCGAAATCTCGACGTGATAGAGCAATTCTGCAGCCGGATTCGGATTCAGCGCGAAAAATTACGTAAGAAAACATAGTTAATCTCTGCGTA
>NW_017297585.1:98415-102599 GCF_001594075.2 Trachymyrmex cornetzi
ATCACAAATATGTCAAAAAATGTCAATTTTGACACCTTTAACCTCACTTTTCTCAAAAACCTGACGTGATAGAGCAATTCTGCCGCCGGATTCGGATTCAGCGCGAAAAATTACGTAAGAAAACATAGTTAAATCCCAATCAACTTTCAACACCTCCAATTTTGCAAGCCTGTTATTGATACTTCTATAACAGTAAGAAAGTTTGTACTTCACTCCCAAATATCGATGATATACACAGTTTAATTACCAAATGACTGGATTTTTACATGAGTGCAATCTATGCAGCCCACAACTCTCGGAAATCGTGCTATGTCAAAAAATTTTATTTGCTCGGTTTTTATTTCATCCGCAAGAGTAGGAAATTTTATAAATCTTGGCCGAAGACGAGCAATAGCATTCGTTACGCGGTAAACAATTCTATGAGCACTTGTTTTGCTCACTCCAGAAAAATTATCTGCCGATATAAAGTGACTGCCAGTAGCGTAGAATCTCAACGTCAAGAGAAGCTGATTCATAGGAGAAATAGCATTGTTCCTGATAAACAAATAACAGTCATAAATTAGTGATGTAAAATATAAAAAATGTTAAACTATTAAACTACTATTTTGTCCTTGGATATATGTATTATCAACATAAATATAAACTTCTCAATAATAAAAACTAATTTCTTTGCGTTACTACGATTGTACTTGTTACTGTCAATATCTTTTATTATCAATAACAATCAATAATTATTATTCGTGAATGACAAGAAGTTTTGTTAATAGCAAATACTCTTAGTTACAATGCTGTTTTATAATGCTACGTATACTTACCGTTCTGTCGGATGTGAAATTTCGGGTTCGATAGCTTCCAACACTTCAGCAATGCGTTCTTTCGATAAACGGAACCGAGCGTGAAAATCTACATCATCTAACTCATAAAAATGAACAGGTCGTCTTCTAACATTATTTGGTCTTCGATTAATATCAATAGCAAAATCTTCATCATCTGATGACGATAATACATGTGCAAAAGCCATATTATGTACAAACTTTGAAATTTGTTTCCGATTTATTACGAAAAATAAATGCAATACTTCTTTCTACAATTCAACGCATGAAACACACAACAATAACCACACAATTTCAATCACGTCACGGTCGTAAACCTCGGTTAAATTTGTTGAACGCCCAAAATCGGAGGTTCATCTTTAACTGAGGTGTTACATCCCGATAAAATTCTCTCTTTCGTTATTATAAATATATGATTCATACCTTATTTTTATTTTATCTCTAGGTTAATATTGCGTCATGGTCTTGATATTTCGCCCCTATTTTATCTTTATTTCGAAACCGAAAATTCCGTTTCTCTTTTAAAGGGGGGGGTATATCTTTTTCTTCATTTAAACATTCAAACCAACAGATAGATCACGTTATGTTCCTTTATGCGTCACACAGATTATCTACTCTAAAGAATGTATAAGAATATTCCACGATCTTTTTTCAAAGAAGCATTTCTATTAAATAATAAATAAAAGCGTATATTAACAGTATATTAGTGATAATGTATGTTACATTTGTGTTTAATAATTAAGCAATTAATAACAAAATAGAAATCTTCCTGAATGCGAGGACGAATATCTTTTTCTTCCTGTTTTCTTTTTTCTGTTAATAAAATTAAACTAATCTTAGATATATAATTCAGAATGTAATAGATTCGCCTCACATAAGGATGTTAGTTAAGGAAAACCGAATTTTTATTATAAATTAAAACTCTCAACTATTACCTATTAAGATTAAATCTGTAGAGTGGGGAGTAGGGCTTACACGGAGCCGTGCTACCTTATCTTAAGGAACCAAGCGCGAGTATAGGTTCTACCAAATTTTGAGGAGTGTTGATTAGTTCTGAAAAGACACTCCCATATTCATTTCCAAAATATAAAAGGAACTGCCAAAAGCAGTCGAGACACAGTTAATTCTATTCTTCAATTCAGTTCAGTCCAGGACAGTTAATTCTATTCTTCAATTCAGTTCAGTCCAGAACAGTTAATTCTATTCTTCAATTCAGTTCAGTCCAGGACAGTTAATTCTATTCTTCAATTCAGTTCAGTCCAGGACAGTTAATTCTATTCTTCAATTCAGTTCAGTCCAGGACAGTTAATTCTATTCTTCAATTCAGTTCAGTCCAGGACAGTTAATTCTATTCTTCAATTCAGTTCAGTCCAGGACAGTTAATTCTATTCTTCAGTTCAGTTCAGTCCAGGACAGTTAATTCTTTTATTCAGTTTAGTATTTCATTCATTCTTACATACAGTTTTGGTCAGAAATCAACTTGATCAAGGTGAGAACTATCCTCGCGCTTCCTCAGAAATACACTCCATATTTTCCTTTTTTTATTGTTCTGTTTCACTCTTATATTTTTCTTTTTATTATTAAACGAAAATATTGAATACATCAAATCGCTGAAACCTAAATCTCTGCTCTGCATCTCACTCAATTACATATATTCAAGTACATATATATGAGTATCCGAGGGATTGTTGCGACTGTCGCTGCCAATAGCGTGGCCCCCGTCTTATAGCACTTTCTCGGAATATTCATAATTATCTCACATTCGGAGGATTGTTACGATGGTCGCTGCCAATAGCGTGGCCCCCGTCTTACAGCAGTTCTTCTGAACATTAATAATTTTTGCATTATTTCCATGCCTACTAAGGGCGGACGAAGACAGCAAGAGAGGAGATTAAGGTTTCAAATAAAATCAGCTCTCATTTCAAATCACGATCCTTTCCCGTATTCTGAAAAACTATCCAATACTTCCCAGTGAACATTATTAATCGCACAACCTAATCTCCGATCCCCGAGTAAATTACTTAAATGCATTGACTCAAAATACGGAGAAAATCTCAATAAAATTACGTAACAGAGGCAAATGAACGTTAACGAAGGTTTAAGGCAGTTGTGGAACACCACAAATGCGCTAAACCGAGTTCAGCGAGTTAAACTTTGGTTAACTCGAGTTAACCATGAATTGTGGAACCGGGCCTTAGTGTGGTTTTGTATTTCGATAAGTCATAAAGAAAACTAGCACGAATAAATAAAAAAAATATTTTTTTTTGTTAAGTTAAATTGTTAATGCATACGATACCGAAGATAATATTTTATTTTTTGAGTATTAAAGTATTTTAAATATTTTTCAAAAGATATGAAGAATTTATGTGAATCTCCAATAATACATACTGCAAGATTTTAAGCTTGTTCCTATTAATGTGCCCTGTTTTGGAGTTGAAAACGTTGTGTTATAAGTGTACATTGAAATAAATATAATTGAAATAATGATTTATGTAATATTAACCTAAACAATTAGCTTAAATTTATTACCTGTTTTAGTAACTATACGTTAAAATGAATCAAATGTAGATAGGCACACAAATTGGGGGCACATTAATAGGGCCATCGTCGCTTGGAGGACTCACTAATAAGGACAAAAACATGTTTTTTATTTTTGTCAAAAACATTATAAAATATTAACATTTTTTAAATTAAAGAAATATTAGAAGAAAAAGAAATAGTTGAAAAACCGATATTGATTGCAAGCAGATAAAATTAAAGCTACAATATTTAATAATTAATTCAGTAATAAGCGAGTTGGCTAAAAGGCACATTAATAGGGAGTTACCCTACAGCTGTTCATGGAGCACACGAACGCTACGCAACGCTACGCTATCAACACACTACCTCTTTGGCGATAACATTTGTAGCACGATTCATGACGTCAAACGCTACCAACAATAACATCACGATAGTGTTTCATAGTGCTATCAGTTAACTCCCTGAATAGTGGTAGCGCTACATAGCACTGGTAGTGAGCTCCGTGAACGCACCCATAATATATATATATATATCATTCTGTCTTAGGGTATGAGCTTGTGCTCATACCCTTACTCAAACGCGTACATCTGTTCTTATCTAACATATGCCAGCAACATCTATCGCAAGACCGCGCAACTACTGCTACACGGAATTTTAGCTCTGTTGACAGGCCCAGTTTTCGCAAATCACTTGTATACATGTATTTTCTATTCGGTGACGATACTTTTTTTCTAGACTTTCAATCTTAGTTCTACAAACTCGGTATCGTTCAATAATGTGACCTCAGCTACACGCTTATTTTCAAGATATAGACTCTAAAACTCTTATATC
>NW_017297585.1:102665-108512 GCF_001594075.2 Trachymyrmex cornetzi
CGAATTTTAAACTTTTTTTCGATTTTCTCATGAAATCCAGTGCAGCTGAGGTCCTGTTTGTGCGTACTTTAATTTAAGTAATAATACTTTTGCAATCCGTACATCCCATACGGAAATTTTTCACCGAATGGAAAAGTGGTAAAACAGGAGCATCGCCTTAATACGAAAGATTAATTAGTTAGAAAATTTGTACGTATGTGTGTGAGTGCAATATTGATATGGTAGTATATAAAGATATGTCGATGTATCGTATTTTATCGATAAAACAATGATCTCATCAAAGTTCGGGCTTCACTTTAGGATCCCCTTGAGAAAAATTTTGTCGTTCTCGGTATAAACTTCACCTCACAGACACGAATTAATGCGTATACTTTAATCCTGGAAAAGGATTTTCGAATCTGTAAAAGAGGAAAAGGATAAGTTCTTGCATAATACGTAATTTCGTTTTAGGAGAAAAATTTTTTTCTACACTTTGAATCGTAATTCCACAAATTCAGTATTGTTCGTTCAAGTTCTAAATCCCATTCTACGTTTATTTTTAATCTACAAGCTGTAAAACTTCTATATCAAGCCTTTTAATCTACAAGCTGTAAAACTTCTATATCAAGCCTTTATTCAATTTATAAAACTTTTATATCAATGTTAACTTCAGATGTCAATTGTATACAGTTGTACGTGCCACAAAATTAATTTTTTAATTTTTTTTCGATTTTCTCGTGAAATCGTGTTTCTTATTGAAATCGTGATTTCTTATTGTGTTTTTTAATTTTGTAAAAAAATTTTGCAATCCATGAAACCAATTCGGAGATTTCTCCTAAAATGTAATCATGGTAAAACAGAACGAAATCAGATATAAATACTTTTTTTACAACCGATTCTGGATTTAAATTCTTTTTAGTATGAAAGTAAAGTATGAACTACAATAAAAGATTGTGAATTGTATATTTCGCGAATATAATTTACATATCAACATCCGCGAAGGTACATACAAGCACTTCGCGTGCATCACATTTATTTTTAAAGCCTTATTAAAAAAATACTATTTTATTTTATTTGAATAATATATATACATATATATATAATTTGCCGTACTTTATTTTTATTCACAAAATAAATAAGATTTAATTAATTAACTTTCCTTTTTTATCCCATATCTATCAATATGCTCAAGAATGAAATCGATTATCGAGATATCTTTTCCCATTATATAATATGATTTTTTACATAGTTTCAGTGATCTATTGATGTCCGTGTCATGTAAAACACAATGTATTTTATCTAAATAAAAATCTATCTTACTTGCATAAAGTAAACCATGTGTTTCATATTTTAATATATTCGTATCGACCTGTTCAATTAAACGATTTAAATACCGTGCTATATTTACCATCCCCAAAATTTTATGCATTCTTGGCAACACCATAATGGGATCGAGTCCAATAGTTTTCCAAATTATAATTAAAGATAGATCCACATTTGCGTTTTTGCTGAAATGAGGCAAACCAAAGCTAGCAAGCTCATCAGGCAAGTTTGCCACTGTAGAGTGAACGTATGTTGATACAGAAACATGAAAGTACGGTGATATGAATTGCAAAAATGGTTCAATAAAGTAAATTGGATGTTTTGGATCGCAAAAAATAATAAGTTCCTGTAATTTAAAAAACTTGGGCTTTTTTGACAGCTTTTTCGTCACCTGCTTGATCTTTGGTTCTTGGTTTGACTGTGTTTTTACCGGCTTCTCTTCTTGCTGCATTCTCCATTGTGAACGTATCATTCGGCTAGTTCTGTAAACAGAAATAATAATCTGAATTGATCGGATGTTAGAAAAAATGTTCAGATTTAACTACAATATTAACATACATATAATTGATATATTGATATAACTTAACTAGAATTGTTAAATTTTATGTTTTACAATTTAGCTTATAAATGTTTTTTTTACCTAATTTTACTTCCAAAAAAAAAGATATAATCTAACATAAATATCTTAATAATGCTTAAAATGATATTTACTTCTCTAATCGACATAATGGATTGTTATGAACCATTTCCATGTCCACTTTTGGTCCAACAAGATCGCGTATATTGTTTAAACCATATTTAATCATTGTTGGCCTAAAGTAAAAAAAATCAAGTACATTACATTTTTATATTGAATTACGAATCGTTAAATCATATCTATTTTCACACATACCTTTCTAATGACAAACCCCACGCAATGACATTTACATCAGGAGGTAGATTCATTGGCAATAACATTTCAGGTCTAAACATACCGCTATTACCAATCTCTATCCATTTCTCTAATCCATTATGAAAACAGAATATTTCCATACTCGGCTCAGTGTATGGATTATACGCAGGTTTGAATTGAAGTTGAGTAATACCAAGTTTACTAAAGAATTCATATAAAGTGCCAATAAGATTACCCAATGTAAGGTTATAATCGGCAACGACACCTTCAACTTGATGAAATTCGGCAAGATGTGTCGCATCTAAAGTTTCATTGCGAAATACTCTATCAATACTAAAGTATTTGATCGGTTTAAAATCTCCCTGCAAAATATTATTTTAATTTCGTCTCATCCTTAGAAAAGTAACTTGTATATACCTACTTCTCCGTCGATTACTTACTTTCTTCATAAGTTTATATAACATTCGTGCACTATTGGATGTTGTATGAGTACGCAGTAAATTTTTTTGTGTCTCTTCCAACTTCCAATCATATCTATAACCTTGAGATCCATATGCTCCTTTACTGTGAACAGTGCTCACTCTTTCCAAATATTCCATAGGAAACTTTGTGCTAAGACAAGGTTCTAAAAGATAAAATTAATTTTTTTGTGAATGTCTTTTAAGCATTCATACATTAATATAAAATAAGATACCTGAGATGAAAAAAGTATCGTGAGCATCACGAGCAGGATGTTGCTGCGGCTGGAAAAGAGCGTCAAAATTCCAAAAAGAACTTTCTATGTAATTATTTGACGGCATTTCAGTAAATCTGAAATGGAACAATTTTTTGTGTGATAAATAAAAATTAATATAACATTAAAATATATAAAATTTTCGAGATTTTAAAAATAGTAAAAATCTTGTAAAGAAAAATTGATGTTGTTTACCCCATTTCCAAGAAGATTTTCCTGAATTCATGACGAACTTTTAATAATGGATGTAAATGTCCTATTTGAAGTGACGTACCTAGAGCGTCAAAATTGTATGGTTTAAATTTTTTATCTTTCCAAGCATCATTTACCAATAAATCTAACGTCAAATCTGCTTCTAGCTTTTCTATTTTCTTAAAAAAATTTGACCCCTTTTCAAGATGCATAATTTTTATCATCCTGCCGTTATGAGAAGAAAAATTTTTAAATAAAATGTTATGTACTTTTACGTTGTTCTTTACTTGTTTTATTTTGCTTACGTCTCTTGCAATAACTTTCTCTTCTTATATTCTGCTTTAACATTTTCCGGGACATTTGTGAGATTCTTCAAATGTACCTGAATGATATCTATAATGGATGGTGCTTTCTTTCGTACAGTAGGAATGTTTCCACTTTTATCAAGCTTGATCCATCCTGCAACCATCGCCTTGGAAAAACCTACTTTAGCATAAGGGCTAGATTTGATGAGTTTGGCTTGAGGTATCCCTTCATCAGGGATAGCATTGTAAACGGCCGCTTCGTGACTGCCATGTTCTATTACGTATTTTCCTTCGTCAGTAATTTCCCATTTTTTTTGGGAAATCGGTTTTATTGTGATCAACTGTAAGTATAGAGTTAATGATCGCGGTCATTATACAATTTAGCTTCTAAGACCCAATTTCACAACTAACGGTTAACTCTTAACCGAGGTTCAATTTATTTCTCATCTTTTTCCAATTCTAAAATTGAAAAAAAATAATGAATAAGTTGAACCTAGGTTAAGAGTTAACCGTCAGTTGTGAAACTGGGCCTAAATCAATAAAATTAGGCTTATTCGATGCGTTTTTGCATGAAACGAGAGAATCCGAAAAAAAAAGCATTGCTCTGCCTCGCGAACTGAGATATTAAGGGGATACTGGAGTTATCAACGGAGTCATTTGGTATTTCTCAAACTATTTCGTTTTCTTTATACAAAATAAAAAATCCTTCTTCAGAATAAAATAATAAACGTAAATATCTTTGAAAAAGTACAAATCGTCGGTATGAAAATTCCCAAAAAATTGTAAATTACAGTTTTCTGTTACTATGTAGGCTCGCTTCCTTCATATATACATATATGCATGCACCACATATAAATGAATGCAAAGATATCCAAATAAAAAGTATTTTCCTATATTTAAATAATTTATAAGAATATATCATGAGATCTTCAAATTATGATTTTGAAGCTTACGAGAGAAATGTCTTGAGAAGGACGATTTGAATGTCATAAGCTCGCATTCATGTGATATATAGGATACAGCAGAGCAATGTATGTAACATTTTACTTAATGAATTTGCTTAATGTACGTAATGTTTTAATTAATGTATATAACGTTTTCTTGATGTACGTAATAATTTATTTGGAATTAAAAATCTGTTTTATCGACGTCGATCAAGTCTGCGGTCGTTTCTTTAAAGGGATTCTAAAGCCACCTGTTTTACCATGTAAGGACGTATAATTTTTGTATAAGAAATACTTTTTTTTCTTTCACCGATTCGAAAATCCTTTTCCAGGATTAAAGTATACGCATTAATACGTGCCTGGAAAGTGGAGTCTATGCCGAGAACGATCGAAAATTTCAAAATTGATATATTTTTTACCATTTCTTAAGGTGTGTTCCACTTAACGCCCGTAACGTTCGTGGAATTATTTTATCCTTGTTGTTTATCAAATATTAAACAACGACAAACGATGCTCGCGAGCGTTTTAAGCGTTAAATGGAATGCAGCCTTAGGGTAACATGGCATCTCAGCTGTCAAGTCGTGACAACATTTGCTTGGTACGAAAGCTTTACAACCTGTACGTACGAAATAGTGGTTCCCAGACACGTAGTTTACACGAACAAACAACGTCGAGTTCTTAGAATTAGACTTAGACGCTTTCTCGCGACGATTTTGTTATACGAAAATTGATACGTATGTGTGATTGCGTGTATCATAGGCTGCTTTCTTTTTAAGAGATACAAATCGGCACAGTATAACAAACTCGAACACAGTTTGCCACACTTAAATGGAACGCGATATGTGCAGTGTGTGCATCGCGTGTACGAACTTTTAATACCCAACTTTAAAAGATTTGAATTTTGACCTTAACGGACACACGAGATCCGATTATTGCAAGGAGTGATGTGTATATTTTTTAGTAAAGGTACATACTTTGTATCAATTGGTGGAAGTATTCCAAAAAAAGATTTAACATCTTACAAGTTACAAACTTTTCAAAATTATTTTTAAATTTTACGGGTATTTATAAACATTGTATATCAAAATTTTTATCGGATAAAATATATTTAAAAAATAAAGCTTCTTATTATTTTTATTACTTTTTAAATAAAATATATAAAAATAATAATATATTTGAAGAAAAATTAACAACAATGCGGTGTTTATCATTCGTCAACTAAGTACCGAGACACCACAGAACATATACAAAGAGAAGCGCAAGCTCTGTGTTGAATGATGGAAACGGAGAATAATCGTTGCGCCTCAAGTGGTCTGGCAGAGAACTAATATCCTATATATGTGTAGGTTTGAAGCATGGACGCAATAAACCTACACATTCCCAGTTCCCAGGTAGAGAGAGAGAGGGGGGGGGAGAGAGAGAACATTTGCAGTAATTTTAACGTCAAAAGGACATTAAAGACATCATTTTGATATCAGA
>NW_017297585.1:108713-113589 GCF_001594075.2 Trachymyrmex cornetzi
GAGTTAATCGTCGATTAAGTTAATCAGCGTTAGTAACAGTCGCCCTGAGTGTTCGTCGTACGTTGATAGCGGTTGACCATTGATGGCATTATGGAAGCACAATAGAACAATGGCCGGTTGCTTTGGCACGTTGTGGTTTAAGGTTCGTAACCGGTCGGCCATTATCGCCACACTTCGGATTCAGTTCCGAGCCGCGCAAGCGCAAACGCAAATTTTATCCCCACACTTGTATGGTACGTCCGCCATGTCTGTTTCCCCTTTCCCGATCCCGCTTTCATCCCTGTGCGAGACACTACCGTATCTCCAGATATTGAATACAGAACAAAATGATGGAAATTAGTTTGCGGGTGCGTTCTAATATCACTTAATTCATCAAAATCACACTTGAACAAACTCGAAACACACTCTGACTCTCCTCCCGAGCAGAGGTGAAGTGTGTCGATTGAGTTTGAACAAAATTATAAATAGAAAACGACGTGTGTCGATTTGTGTCAAGTGTGTCGACTGTGTCTCCTAAAAGGAAAGCAGCCATAGATTGCGTGAGATATTACTATGGTAGTATAAAGACATGTCGATGTGTGGCGCGCGGCGCGACCTCTGGTGATTTCGTTGAAGTTCGAGCTTTGCTTTAGTCCTGATCTACAATAGATTTTTAAGCCTTAAGCCATAAGAAATGGACGAATCACAGTCGATTATTCTCCTCGCACTCGACTGTAACTCCGGATCTACAATAGAGTTTTAAGCTTTAAGCCATAAGAAATAGGCGAATCACAGTCTTATTCTTCTCGGATTCGACTATAATTGGTCAATTTCTTACGGCTTAAGGCTTAAAACACCTATTGTAGATCCGGAGTAACTGGTCCATTTCTTACGGCTTAAGGCTTAAATTACCTATTGTACATCCGGACTTAGGATCCCCTTAAGGTGCTTTTTCATGTTAACGTTCGACGCTCATTTTCAGTGTCAAAATTTTAATTACGTGACTTATTTTGACGTTAAACATGATTCATATGTACTTGACCTTGGCATCTTTCGAAGGAACTCTCATATAAAAACGTTTGTATTTCGTATGAAGAGTTTTAAAGTGGAATTGAAAAGATTTGCGAATTAATTATGTTATTTTTTAAATTATTTATTTTTTGACAATGTACTTAGCCGGAAAAATAAGCCGGAGGTCAATTAAACAAAGTTCTTGTATGGTATCGTTTGTATTTTGTATGAAGAGTTATGAAGTGTCATTGAAAAGGTTTGTGAGTCATCGAAATATTTAAAGATTGCGTAATTGATCAAAATATAGATTTCGGCGCTACTGTTCCGAAAGTACTATTAGGAGTGTCAGGCGCGATCGGTAATCTAATATTTCGATAGTCCTGGTTCCTTCTCATTTATAACAAAATAAACCGAGTGTTTTTGACAGTTTTCGATGACATTGTGTCTCGAATCTATTATTTTTTGAACAGTATGTCCAGTATTAAACTATAATTTTAAACAATTATATTTTTGCAATTATGCGAAATATTGCATGTATTTAATAACTGTGGAACATTCTAGGGAACAGTTAAACAGTATCAAAACATGACCGGATGGCGAGAACATCAATTATTATATTTCGGCGATTGTCAAGTACTATATTGTGGCGTTCATTTTGTTATGATCGAAAAAGAACCAGAAGTATCAAAATACTAGATTACCGATCGAGTTTCGTTGCTAAAGGACCCCGCACCAACATTATGGATTTTGACTTTCGGTGAAATTGTCTGAAAATTTACCAGGTATGTAAATATGAAATCGGAATTTTTTAATAAGAAAATACACGTTTATTGCATGAAAATGATAAAAAATATTTTATTCGAAGTATTGCCCATCGATAGCTATACATTGTTTCCACCTGTCTGATAATTTGTGGATGCCACGTCAAAAAAATTGTTGCTCTTTTGAGCCAAACCAGTCATCTAGCCATTTTCGTACATCTTCGTAAGAAGTGAAGCGCTGCTGAGCAAGTGCGTGTCCCATCGATGCAAATAAGTAGTAATCGGACGGAGCCAAGTCTGATGAGTAAGCCGCATGCGAAAGTATTTCCCAACCAAACGCCTCAATCGTTTCCTTGACCAATTTTGCTGTGTGTGATGGTGCATTATCATGAAGCAAAATCACTTCGTGTTGCCTTTTTTGATATTCCGGTCGTTTTTCACGCAAAGCTTGATTCAAATTGATCATTTGTTATCAGTAGCGTTCAGTATTAACGGTTTCGCCAAATTTTAGCAGCTCATAATAGATCACACCTTTCTGATCCCACCAAACACAGAGCATTGTCTTCCGTCCATAGCGATTTGGCTTTGCAGTCGATGTCGATGGTTCGCCTGAATGATCTTTTACGCTTAGAATTCTCAAAATATATCCACTTTTCATCGCCAATCACAATTCGATGGAGAAATGACTTTCTTTTGTATCTGACGAGCAGCATTTCGCAAAAGGTTTTTCGGTTTTCCTGCGGGTCTTTCATTCAGTTCATGTGGAACCCATTTTCCCATCTTCTGGATCTTTCCCATGGATTTCAAACGTATGGAGACGGCTTCTCGTGTCACATTCAATTGATCCGCGAGTTGCTGTTGAGTTTGAGCGTCATCCTAATCCAACAATGCTTGCAATTCGCTGTCTTCAAACTTTTTCGGTGGTTTTCCACGTTCTTCGTTTCTCACGTCAAAATCGCCACTTTTGAATTTTTTAAACCACTCAAAGCACTGTGATTTACCAAGAGCATGCTCACCGTAAGCTTCGACGAGCATTCGATGCGATTTTGCAGCAGTTTTCTTCAAATGGTAACAGAAAATCAATGCTGTCCGCGAATCGTAATTTCCAGGCACAAAATTCGACATGTTCAACGCTATTACAAACTATACTGTTGTGTGAAATTTGTATTGTTGTGAGTTGAAAATCTTTATCAGATGTCAGAACAAGGAAATGGCGTCAATGACGCGGTCTGACGGCAACTACATTGACAGCTATGGCCATTTATTGGTAAATTCCGGTTTCATATTTACATACCTGGTAGTATGTTGTTCTCCTTACTGTCTTGAACAAATATCTCAATGGGCACAAAGTCCAAAAATGCCTAGGGACCAAATGGAGCGCTAAAGTATGAAAATGCGTCTATTCGCTCGATGATCGGTAAGATTGTAATATATTCACACGTGCGTGTGAGACCGGGAATCGATTCAGCCAACTAAGGCTGACACAAACGTTATACATGTAATATTGTTACGCTCGCGCGCCAGGCGTAATCGAGGTTTCGGAAAATGACAATACTTTCGTTACTAAAGAATTCTTGTTTATTAACACATGTATAAGGTACAGCGATATACAAGAAAATGAGATCATCTTGGATTCATTTTTTGTGGTCTGTTTGATAAAAGATAACATTTGGAAAAGAAGAAGGACCAAGTTGAAAGATGGCTCCGTGAAGAGATGTTACCGAATTGTGATAGAAAGCACTTCTGTAACAAGACTAATTGTAAACAATATATTTATGACCGTATATTTGAGAAACTCAATTAATACTAGGGTGTAACGGCCTATTACGGTTGGAGCTGGATCTTCGTTGCTTTTTAAATAATTCAATCTTGAATTACTAATATATACTATATATGTACTTGCATATATACCATATTGTAGTCTTTTTCAAACTGCGCGCCGAATTTTTTCCGGACTAAATAAACGCAATTAAAACTACTCTAGTAATCGCGAATTAAATTGACAAACAATTTAATAATTTGATGCTACCATCAAGCATCATATATTATAAAGATGTTAATCTATAAAAACTATTAATAAATTTATTGCGAAAAATATTACCTCGGCCGGGACTTGAACCCGGATCTCTTGTAAACCGTACGAGCGTCCTGAGCCATTAGACTACCGAGGCCTTAAGACTAATTGTATTATAACTGATGGACAACGTTCCTAATAAAAATATGATAGCAAACGTAGTCCTAAGATAGACTGATTTGACTTATCGACGAACTTCTTGAAAAAAAATTATTAGTGTAGTCCATATATAGGAATGCATGAGTGGCTACCAGGTATGTAAATATGAAACCGGAATTTACCAATATAGATGGCCATAGCTGTCAACGTAGTTGCCGTCAGACCGCGTCATTGACGCCATTTCCTTGTTCTGACATCTGACAAAGATTTTCAACTCACAACAATACAAGTTTCATACAACAGTATAGTTTGTAATAGCGTTGAACATGTCGAATTTTGTGCCTGGAAACTACGATTTGCGGACGGCATTGATTTTCTGTTACCATTTGAAGAAAACTGCTGCAGAATCGCATCGAATGCTCGTCGAAGCTTACGGTGAGCATGCTCTTGGTAAATCACAGTGCTTTGAGTGGTTTAAAAAATTCAAAAGTGGCGATTTTGACGTGAGAAACGAAGAACGTGGAAAATCACCGAAAAAGTTTGAAGACAGCGAATTGCAAGCATTGTTGGATGAGAATGACGCTCAAACTCAACAACTCGCGGATCAATTGAATGTGACACGAGAAGCCGTCTCCATATGTTCGAAATCCATGGGTAAGATCCAGAAGATGGGAAAATGGGTTCCACATGAACTGAATGAAAGACCTGCAGGAAAACCGAAAAATAACTTGCAAAATGCTGCTCGCCAGGTACAAAAGAAAGTCTTTTCTCCATCGAATTGTGATTGGCGATGAAAAGTGGATATATTTTCAGAATCCTAAGCGTAAAAGCTCATGGGTAACTCCAGGCGAACCATCGACATCGACTGCAAGGCCAAATCGCTATGGACGGAAGACAATGCTCTGTGTTTGGTGGGATCAGAAAGGTGTGATCTATTATGAGCTGCTAAAAT
>NW_017297585.1:113935-119264 GCF_001594075.2 Trachymyrmex cornetzi
TTTTTTTGCCGTGGCATCCACAAATTGTCAGACAGATGGGAAAAATGTATAGCTAACGATGGGCAATACTTCGAATAAAATATTATTTATCATTTTCATGCAATAAACGTGTGTTTTCTATTAAAAAATTCCGGTTTCATATTTACATACCTGGTGTATGTACATGCATATATCATATTTTTGTAGTTATTCAAACTGCGCTCCGAAATTTTTCCGGACTTTATCTAATGCAATTAAACTACTGCAATAATATCACAAGTTAAATTAAATTGACAATGTGCTGAAAACCTTAAATAAATTTATTGCGAAAAATATTACCTCGGCTGGGACTTGAACCCGGATCTCTTGTATTCCGTACGAGCGTCGTAAGCCATTAGATCACCGAGGCCTTAATAAAGAGATCCGGTTTCAAGTCCCGGCCGAGGTAATATTTTTCGTAATAAATTTATTTAAAGTTTTCAGCACATTGTCAATTTAATTTAACTTGTGATATTATTGCAGTAGTTTAATTGCGTTAGATAAAGTCCGGAGAAATTTCGGCGCACAGTTTGAATAACTACAAAAATATGATATATATGCATGCACATATATAGGATATAGATAATTCACTGGAAATTATTTAGGCAAAAAAGATCTAGCTTTAACCGTCATAGGCCTGAATACGCTTATATTTAGTGTTTAATTCTTGTCGGTCCGAATAAAAAAATCTTCAAGTAAAGAAAACTCGTTTTCCTAACCTGAGTAGTTACTTCATAAAGTTAACTGTCACATTTTTTTACATTCTCTCATTTCGAATGGAACATATCGAATGAGTATATTTTGTATCAAGTTTTGCAATGACATCCACATTCTAAGGCTACATTCCAAAACGTCCTCTCCGAGAAAAATTCTACTCGAAATTTTGTAGTATAATAATTTCATACAACTATTGTCCTACGCCACAACTATGGTCCAAACACCTGCGCGCACGACAATTCCGATACGTAGATATAATACGTAGATATAATTGTAGAAATATTAATTAAATGTAAAAACACTAAATTACTTGTCATTTAGACCAGCGAGAACACAGAATAACTTGTCATGATAACCGATGGTCGAGAAAGTTGGCAACTAACCTCGTTATCTGCAAACTTTGTCGACCGTCGGTTATCACGACAAGCTATTCTGTGTTCTCGCTGGTCTACATGACAGGTAATTTAGTGTTTTTACATTTAATTAATATTTCTACAATTATATCTACTTATTATATCTACGTATCGGGATTGTCGTGCGTGCGAGTGTTTGGACCATAGTTGTGGTGTAGGACCATAGTTGTATGAAATTACGGTACGTTACATATCCTATATATTTCGAGTATAATTTTCCTCGGAAAGGATGTTTTGAAATATAACTTATTGTTAGAGTAAATATAGCTAAGTAAATATCAAAGACATAGAGAATGGACTGCGCGATCCGTTTCTAAATAGTGTATCAAATGTGATCAACAAAAATGAGAGAGAGGGACCGTGGGAGACGGTCAATCTCCCTCTCATTCTCTCTCCCATTACACCATTGAATGGAAAGAGATAGAAATGGCCGTCTACCACGGTCCCTCTCTCTCATCCCTATCGACCATTTTGACACACGGATCGCGCAGTCCATTCTCTATTGTCTTTGGTAAATACCATAGATATATAAGATAGACCCAGTATTAGCTATATATATACCTGGGTTTGGCAGAACGGTGCGAGAGCACTGAACTATATATACAATAGAATGGGCATCTCCGTTGTAATGCATGGAAAATTGTGGCCGCAATTGATCAGCCGCCATTTTGATTTTATGTGGTATTTGAGCGAATCAGAAGCTTTTAGATGCTCATGCGCACTTACGTTTAGTGTTCTTTAGTAAGACGCATATGGCATATGGGACGGTGATCGTTGGTGATCGTCTACCGGCGTGATCGGACGTGTTATTGCGTCATTATTTTTGGAAAGTGTGACCGCCTTCAAATGCGCAATTGAGTTTGTATTACTTTTAGATTTTCGTATTCTGCATATTCTCACGCGAAAAAGAAGACGCATATGTCAGCAAGATTATTGTATGTGAAATTATATTTGAAGGATTATAAAATCGTCTCTACAAAGCATTAACATGAAAAGTGCTGTATGCCTGGGTGTGGGTAGAGAAGTAAAAAGGGCCTTTCATTTCATAGGTAAAAATAATTAAAGTGACATTATTTTTGTTTATATACCATTCATGTCCATATAGATTTCCATACATCGATAGATCGATACATCGATCGCAACGCGCGCTAAATTCTGTCACGAGTGCTAAATTGCACAAGTGACAATTGCACTACGAACAAGCGGAATAAAAGGTATTAATAATATAAGTAATAATAAAACAGGGAAGATCATGCGCGATCACCGACCTCGACCTATTACCAGAATGCTGACAAGGAAGCGCCGAATCAGTAAGGCCGCAAGCCTCAATACGCGGGATAAATACCGAATCACCGATGGGAGGGAGAGTCAGATTGAATTTAAACGCAATAGCTCGTTATTCTGCCGGACCATTGTCCGTAACTATCTCCGCGACACGCGCAGTGTAATAAGATTAGAGATTAGGAAAACCTTCTCGAAGAATTGAGATTTTTTGATGAAGTGTAATATATCAGGTATTTACAAAACGTGAGAAGTTTATTCATTATACTGCTCCCGACTCCTGAGTGGATCCCGAACCTAGTGCCGAGACTCAGAGCGCGAACGCTTCTGATTCGCTCAAATACCACATCAAATCAAAATAGCGGCTGATCAATTGCGACCACGAATTTTTTTCGACGCCTATTCCAGTGTTATATAGTTCAGTGTGCGAGAGGCAAAATATCAGAGCAACCTATCCTTTTCTATGCGCGCATCCTGACAGTAAACTTACTTTGATAATACTCAAGAATTCTACCTTCCTCACTGATTTTGACGAAATTAGACTCATCTGATGCGTTTTTGAACGAAATGAACAAATCTGGCAAAAAAAAGTGACGCTCTACCCCATAGACTAAGATATTAATCACTGAAGTTAACGATTATTCCAGGTTAGGAAATCTGTCACATCGATGGCATAGAGACATGAGAACATGTAAGTGAGGCTAGAATAAATATTTTTTACTTTAATTTCATCAAAATCGGTGAGGATGGTAGAATTTTTGAGTATTACCCTTACTTTTATATCTTATTTTTTTTTTTTTTTCAGTGATATAAATGTCAAGATACGCGTGCAAAGGAGGATGGGTTGTCCCGATATTTTGCCTCTCGCACCATTCTGCCAAACCTAGCATAGTATAGAAAATTTTATGGATGGGTCTATCTTATGTCTATAGCTGGATTTCATCTGACGCTACGACACTCATTTTCAACGTCAAAACATGTCACGTAATCAAAATTGACGAATATCAAGCGTCAATTTCGATCACGTGACCTGTTTTGACTCTGAAAATGAGCGTCGTAGTGTCAAATGAAAATCCAGCCTATGGTAAATCATAGACTTATAAGATAGACGGAGCATTCGTACGAGAGAAGCTGAAGACGTGATAGAAAGAGAAAGAAACAGTCGCCGAGTAGTTTTCTTATTTTCTAGTAGTGAATTGATTGGTCGCCACGTTCGAGAGTTGTGGCCTTACGCTCAAGCTAATTGATCTCCCACCGCTCACTGTGAAAGAGGGAAACAACTATGTCTGGAGTACAGCTGTCCTTCAATGTTGTCTTCAGCTCCTCTCGTATGAAGCTCCGTCTATCTTATAAGTTTATGTGGTAAATACCTTTATTATACTTAAGCCTGCGGCATACAATGCTTGTTTTCCTGCTGGATTGCTAGATGGATTAGAATCTTGCCACTTGTCGATAGTGCCAGCATCGCAGCCAATACGATGGCAAGATTCTAATCCATCTAGAAATCCAGCAGGAAAACAAGCATCGTGTGCCGCCGGCTTCACATCCAGTTGTTCCATGTTTTGCGTAAGAGTGATGTCGCTAAAAATTGGATTAATCGAACTTTTCAACAATGTCGCTGGTGACAAGAAAGTGGACAAATTGAGAGAATTCACGTGATTATTTATCGCTGCGACAAGCGACACCATGAAATTGTATGTATCTTTAAGGCCCGGTTACACGAATGTTACTTTGATTTTAAGCGAAACTTAAAACTCTATCTCGTTTTAAAACCGAAAAGAGACAGGGACAAAGAGAGTTTTAAGCCTCGCTTAAAATTAAAATACATATTAAACATTGGCGCAACCGAGCCTTAGTGGAATGCAGTTAAATGTACTGATATGAGGATGCGCTGTGAACACGTGTTCAATATCAATTAAAGGCATCTTTACAAAGGAGCGTCAAGTGTCGAGCATTGTGAGCTAAGGGTATATTCACACAAACTTGCATCGTCGCATAAACGTATGCATAACAAAAATTATTCAATCACATTTTACGTGCGTCTTTATAAGAAAAATATTGAAAAGGTCGGAAATCCATACAGGGGTCTGGAAGAAGAGAAACAAAATATTGAATAATTTTCTTTGTGCATACGTTTATGTAGCTATGCAAGTTGTGTGGATATACCATAATGCCTGTTCTACAATGAGTCGCAAACCGCAAGAATTTGGCCAATCACAGTTGAATATGAAACAAATAATTGACTATGATTGGTTAATTTCTTGCGGCTTATGGCTTGCGACCCTATTGTAGAACAGACTAAGGCCATTAAGAAATTGACCAATCACAGATGAATATGAGAATAATAATCGAATGTGGTTGGTTAATTTCTTACGACTTGACGGCTTAGGGTGCTGTCTCATGACAGTCGAAATTTCGGAAAACGGAATCTCGGAAAAGTAAGAGTGGGGATCAACCAATCAGAATTATTGAGATGCATTACTGTTCGTCTGTGCATATACCTACGTTAAATATAAGGTTATAGAATTTGAATTTCTGTACGTATAAACTCTGTAAAAAATTTGTAACGCATGAATATGTATATAAATATGTATAAACATACATAAACATATATAAATATTCATAAATACATAATTTTATATGAAATATGTCAATACATGTTTATACATCCTTCTTTCTTTTGTAAAAATTACTTTTTAGTTTAATAGAAATAATAATAGTAATGTGAAAATATTAAAAATAATTAAAAGGATAATTTTCGCACTATTTATTTTAGAAAAAAATCAAAGGACCCCGCACAAACCTTATGGGAAGTGGCCCTCGGTTAAATTCGCTCAAATTGATGTATGTTGTAGCCCTTAATGTTCTGATGAAAAGTCTCCATGGCCACAAAGCTTGAA
>NW_017297585.1:119561-125418 GCF_001594075.2 Trachymyrmex cornetzi
TTCAAGCTTTGTGGCCATGGAGACTTTTCATCAGAACATTAAGGGCTACAACATACATCAATTTGAGCGAATTTAACCGAGGGCCACTTCCCATAAGGTTTGTGCGGGGTCCTTTAAAGAAATGTAAAAAAATTAATTATGTATAATTAAGTATGAGCAATTTTTTTATATTTTTTCAAACTTGTTTTTTTCTAAAACGAACAAAGCAAAAATTATCCTTTTAATTATTTTTGATGTTTTCACTATTACTATTATTATTTCTATTACACTAAAAAGTAATTTTTCAAAAAAAGGAGAATATATGACATGAATAGACATAAATATTGAATATTAATAGATCGATATCATTCTCGTTGTCATTATACATATCATTGTCAATATTTAATTTATAATTTACAAATTATCCATATATAATCTTCGTCAACTGCATAAAATCATGGAAAGCAACAGTAAGTCTTATCAGTTAAAATGATTCCCATCCTCTGCACTCCATGCAAAACATGTCTGCTCTAAATTATCAGTGTAGTTTATAATTATATTATCCTTAGTGATGATTTTTTATTATCATTCCAATAACTCGACGCACCATTACCTGATACTGACAATTAATAATTTATAATTCTTAGTATGACTCCCTCAATTAATTAATTCAAAAAACTTTCTAATACCTAACGTAAAATTATTAAATTGTATCGTAAAACTTCGTAATACCTGCGTAAAATTATTAAAATGTATCACCAATTGTAATGCATATAATATCGAAGACATATTATACTTTCGTTTGTTCGCTTTAACGTCTATACAATTAATGTGTGGAAAGCTAGGACAAACTGCGAGAACTGTCTCGTATGTTCTGACACAACGTATTTATATCTTAGACTAAAGCGACATTATGTGATTTCAAAACAGCAATATCATAACATGTCGAGCACGGAAACATATGCTTCTGGAAATTTCTGTGTGTCATTCTGCCTGTTTAAATCTTTTTCTTGTTTTTTGATAAAAATCATTTCAGATGTCAGTCTTTTGAAAAGATATTGTTCTTTATCCATAATTTTTATATCATCCCAATTGAAATTGTGACCCTTATTCATATGATGTTCTGCTAAGACAGAACTGCAGTGTTTTTTATTTTTTATATCTTGTCGATGTTCAACTATACGTGTGCCAATCTTCCTTTTAGTTTGGCCAACATAAGACACGTCACATTCTTTACAATTTATCTTATAAACAACACCTTTTTGTTCATTCGTGTTTAATTTATCTTTACCCAATCTGATAATAGAATTTAAATTGTTATGTGCTTTAAACGCAACTTTTTTATTCATTTTGTGAGCAATATAAAAAAACTTTTCTGAAAAGTTGCGTATATATGGTACAAGAAAATAATAATTATTATTATTACTATTGATATCATCTAATATTTTATTATTAATATATAAGTTTTTTCTTTTTGCTAAATTTTTAATTCTATTGTTTATTGTAGAAAAAATCACATTTAACGGATAACCATTATTAAGTAAAACATCAACAAGTTCTATAATATTTTGTTCTTGGTACTCAGGATGAGCTAAAAAAATTATTCGGTCCAACAAACTAATTATAATACCTTTTTTTTGTTGGTCTGGATGGGATGATACAAAAATATAATTCCACAGTAGTTATGAATTTATCAGACTATAAGAATAAAATGAATAAGTTATTATCAGATAAAGAAACTTACATTGAAATTAAGAAAGATCCAACTAGCAAACTAACGCGACAAACACATGTATTAGTAAAACGTTGGAAGGATAAGGAATATTTGAATGATCAAACTTATAAATCACTAAATGTCACAGATTGTAATTTGGCGAGATGTTACGGTGTGCCCAAAATTCATAAAAGTGGCAATCCTTTACGTATCATTGTGAGTTGCATTGACTGTCCGCTTTATAAATTATCCTCCTATATCAAAGAAACAATAAACAAAAGTATTAATAAACATTTTAGTCACATCAAAAATAGTTATGATTTGGCGCAGAAAATAAATGGTAAAAGCTTAAATGACAATTATAAAATTTTGTCCTTTGACATAGAAAATATGTACACAAATATCCCTGAAAAATTAATATTAACTAGTATTAGCAATAGATGGTCAGATATCTCTAAAAATACAAATATTTCTATAAATGAATTCATGAGTGCAATTTCCTTGATATTCAATTCAACATTTTTTAAATTTGATAACCTTTTTTATAAACAAGTTTTTGGATTGCCAATGGGCTCACCGCTCTCTCCCATCCTGGCAGATCTCGTAATACAAGATCTCGAGACAGACATTTTAAGTCGTTTAAATGTTCCTGTACCCATTTATTTCAGATATGTAGATGACATTTTGCTTGCTTTGCCTTTTGATGAAATTGAAACAGTTTTAAAACTTTTTAACAGTTACCACAATCGCATTAATTTTACGCCCGATAAAGGTTTAAATAATTCTGTAAATTTTTTAGATGTCAAGGTCATAATTAAAGATGGTTGTATCAGATTTGATAATTACAAAAAAATGACTAATTCCGGTCGTTATCTGAGTTTTTTATCATCCCATCCAGACCAACAAAAAAAAGGCATTATAGTTAGTTTGTTGGACCGAATAATTTTTTAGCTCATCCTGATTACCAAGAACAAAATATTATAGAACTTGTTGATGTTCTACAGAATAATGGTTATCCGTTAAATGTGATTTTTTCTACAATAAATAATAGAATTGAAAAATTAGCAAAAAGAAAAAATTTATATATTAATAATAAAATGTTAGATGATAGTAATAGTAATAATAATAATTATTATTTTCTTGTACCATATATACGCAACTTTTCAGAAAAGTTTTTCCATATTGCGCACAAAATGAATAAAAAAGTTGCGTTTAAAGCACATAATAATTTAAATTCTATTATTAAATTGGGTAAGGATCAATTAAAGACGAATGAACAAAAAGGTGTTGTTTATAAGATAAATTGTAAAGAATGTGACGTGTCTTATGTTGGCCAAACTAAAAGGAAGATGGGCACACGTATATTTGAACATCAACAAGATACAAAAAATAAAAAACACTGCAGTTCTGTCTTAGCAGAACATCAGATGAATAATGGTCACAATTTTAATTGGGATGATATAAAAATTATGGATAGAGAACAATATCTTTTCAAAAGACTGACATCTGAAATGATTTTTATCAAAAAACAAGAAAACGGTTTAAACAGGCAGAATGACACACAGAAATTTCCAGAAGCATATGTTTCTGTGCTTGACATGTTATGATATTGATGTTTTGTAATCACATAATGGTCGCTTTAGCCTAAGATATAAATACGTCGTTTCAGAACATACGAGACAGTTCTCACAGTTTGTCCTAGCTTACCACACAATAATTGTTATAGGCGTTAAAACGAACAAACGAAAGTATAATATGTCTACGATATTATATGCATTACAATTGGTGATACATTTTAATAATTTTACGCAGGTATTACGAAGTTTTACGATACATTTTAATAATTTTATGTCCGGTATTAAAAAAGTTTTTTGAATTAATTAATTGAGTGAGTCATACTAAGAATTATAAATTTGTCAATTATCAGTATCAGGTAATGGTGCGTCGAGTTATTGGAATGACAATAAAAAATATCATCACTAAGGATAATATAATTATGAACTACACTGATAATGTAAGTAGCTATGCATATATTACGTTAAAATAGAACATAAAAATTAAATGTCAATTTTAACTTATATTTCGTTAATGGTTAGAGCGGACTTGTTTTGTATAGTAACAATCTATGTAATACCATTGAAAATGGTCTGATGACAGACTGAAACGTTTGGTTCTATATAATTTAATAAATATCGATCAATTTATGATCTTGCACAAAACTTAACTTGTGTACGTGGAAGAAGTCGTTTAATTTATTATATTTTTGTATTGATCCACGGTTAATTAGTAATTTGTTTGTATAGACATATTTCATATACAGAGTGTCCCGTAAGTTTTAGCCAATCGCTTTTGTGTAGATAGAGTGGACTAAACTGAGTCGAAAAGTCCTCCACCATTTTGCAATTTTCGTAATAGTTAAGATAATTACTAAAAAAATTGCCAAATCTTAGTCTTCAATAATTTTTTACTCAAATACTATCAACTTTACAGAAAAACTGTAACAGATAAAAATCATTAATTTTCTTCTCATAAAGTTTTGAGAATTTTTTCAGAGTTTTTTAATACCGTATTTTCTCATGTTGGTAAAAATAAAAAATGCAGTATTAAACAGTAATTGATTGTGATTCGCCCATTTCTTATCGCTTAAAGCTTAAAACCCTATTGTAGATCCGGACTTAGGATCTCCTTAAGTCATAAAACACTGTCATAAGATTATAAGTCAGCCTTTTTGTTACGATCCTTACCTCGGACTTACAATAGATTTTTAAGCTTTAAGCCATAAGGAATGGACGAATCACAATCAATTATTCTTCTCGCATTCGACTGTAGTTGGTCAATTTCTTATGGCTTAAGGCTTAAAACATCTATTGTATATCCGGACTTACTAAAGACATAAGACTTAAGTTATAAGATACTGTCTTAAGATTATGAGCTTTCTACAACAAGCTATTATTTAAGTCATAAGAAATTAATCAATCGTAGTCGAATGTAAGAAGAATAATCGATTATGATTGGTCAATTTCTTATAACTTAAGACTTAAGCTTAGGCAATGACTTATTGTAGGAAGCCCATTATAAGTCAGCTTTCTGCTAACCCCGGATCTACAATAGCTATAAGAAATGGGTGAATCACAGTCGCTTATTCGACTGTAATTGGTCAATTTCTTACGGCTTAAGGCTTAAAACACTTATTGTAGATCCGGGGTAAGGCTCGGATAATTAAGGCTAACATAGCTCGGATCAACAATAGGTTTTTAAGCCTTAAACCATAAGAAATGGACGAATCATAGTCGATTATTCTTTTCGCATTCAACTGTAATTATAGTTTAAGGCTTAAAACACCTATTGGAGATCCGACTTAAGATACTTTAATTTCTAAAAATAATTCTTTGCTTTAACTATACAAAAGATCGGTTCGCATTGCTTGAAATCCCCAAACATTTTTGAACTTAAAATGAGATAGATATATATTTGGTCGTCGAAAAAAGAAAAAGCGAACATGCTGAGCAAAAAGTGCAAGCAACGCAAACAGACCTAAATTCTCTACTTTACAAACACAAATTCACTGGTTAAAAACAAATTCTCTGCTCTAAAACACAAATTTACTATTTTAAAAACACAAATTCATTGCTTAACCCTTTGAGGGGCACATTTTTGTGCTAGACTTGCAATGGGTATCAATGTGTTTCTATAGGTTTTTGGCGTCACTGATCACGAATCCGGTATCAGAATTTGAAAATTCAAAATGGCGGATCCAATATGGCGACTATTTTAGGTTAGAATCGCGGTTTGTTGAGGAATCCACTTGGGAAGAGGTATATAATAATATTTAATATAATATAATAATAGACAAAGGTTACCAGAGTCACTGATTATGATTCTGAAATCAAGATTTCGGACCTCACGATGGTGAATCCAGAATAGCAGCTTATAGATGTATGTCCAATAGATTATCCTCTATCAGTTTTTCAAACACGAATCACGTGTAAAACATAATTTTGATACGATAGTAGGCAATTACGTTTAGAAAATTATGAATGTCTGAACTCGGAACTCAGGTGTATGATTGTCGACCCGAAAAATCTCATGAAGCCGCCATATAGGGTCCACTTTTAGGAATTTCAAAAATTTGATACTGGATCCGTAATCAGCGACCCCGAAAAC
>NW_017297585.1:125461-128183 GCF_001594075.2 Trachymyrmex cornetzi
CCGCCATATGGGGTCCACTTTTAGGAATTTCAAAAATTTGATACTGGATCCGTAATCAACGACCCCGAAAACCCTTTTATACAAATTTTCATAAGATTACCTTAAAAACTCTGTCCATGGCCGAATTTATTCGAAAAAATTAAAAATTTTCCGTCTTTGATTGTTTATAAATAATTAAATAAATAAATTTTCAAATTTTCAATCAAAGCATTACGAAGCCTAAGTAATAATGATAGTGTAGAAGTTTATTCGAGAGCGATTGAGCTGAAAACGGTCGCGGTATGGATAAAAAACTGAAAAAAGTTTGGTGTATCATATATGATACGCTGCCCCTCAAAGGGTTAAAAAGAAATTCTCTGGTCTAAAACACAAATTCACTGGTTTAAAAATAAATTTATTGTAAAAACACAAAAATAATATAAGAAAATAATTTGTGTTTTTGAAGTAGTGAATTTGTACTTGTAAAGTATATTTGTATAATTAAAGCAGAAAATTATTTTTATAAATTGATTGATGTTGAACACGTGATTATAGTGCATGCTCATATCGATATACATTTACGCTGTTTTTGAACTAAAACGCAGAACATTACAACATTGTGTTCCACTGTGTAAGATACTTGTTGAAACGCAATTTAGTTTTATAATATAACACCAGAATGCATTATAGTCTTCCATTTTTATTCTTATAATTATATTTAGCGTATAAATAATAGATGATTTTTATTTAGACTTAAGTTTAAATAAAAGTTTATGATTTTTATTTAGACTTGAGTTATAATTTTTTCAGAATTGGTGATTCGATTTTATTGCAAAATAAGTACGGCTATCAAATAACTTTTTGAAAAGTTGGTTAACATTAGTTGCTTTCCATTTATACATGAATGAACTGAGTCTGAAGTGAGCTGAGTATTTCATACTCAGATTAATGACGTCATTATTTGCTTACTTTGGTAAAAAGTTATCACATTACAACACAGGTTCATAATCTCATTTTTAAAGTGAGTTTATGAGACTCAGTGAAGCACACGGCCTCGATCTTGTATAGATTATAACCCCTATAGCACAAAGTCGCAGCAGTGTTGCACGTTGCTGCAAATTCTGTGCTGCATGGGAAGCAAAAACTCATCCAGATAGCAAGTTTTCCGTATGTTGCTACAAATTTGATACAAATTGCGTCGCCTGAGTTTTGCCATCTTTTTTGAACGGCTTCCGATTTTACTTATTATATTGGCGGCAATATATACCATAAACGGTTATACACAACCGGAAGGAAACAATTTCCCTTGCCACAAAATTTTGATAACTAATATGAAAATGTCGATAAACAATAATGAATCAAATAAAAACCGACACAGTTACTGTGCTCGCTCGACACTGACTAGACAGACTTGAGTGACAACAACACTATTTATAGTTTGTCAATGATCGGGAGGTAGACCTTGGGAAGCCCCTCCATATCCGTCTGCAAATTAAGTCCGTGCGTCTGCTTCCTGATGTGCATCATTTCGGAAATCAGTCTTTTTTTGTAGCGAGGCTCCTCGTCCAGTATTGCAACACCATCCCAGTCAAATTCATGGCCTTCATTCAATCGGTGGTCCATTATGACATTGCACATATCGACAGGTGGACGTATTCCATCGTATATGGTTCTTATGTTCACTCTTGTTTTTAGTTGTCTACAAGTCTGTCATCTTGCATCGCTTTACAATTAATTTTGTAAACAACATTCGTTTTCTTTTCACGTGGCAATGGGTCCTTATGCACTCTAATAAACTCACGCAATTTATTACTATTATAATATGCTACTCTCATGTTATCACTATTCAATCTATTAAACTTCTCAGTGACGCCGCACACAAAGGGTACAGTGAATCATAAACACTCTTCTTTATCTATACAATTTTCCTCCACAACCTTCTTCCTATTATCAACCATAATGATATTTCTCAAACAATTTCTAATATTTTCAAATATAAAATTTAGTGAATAGTCATTCTCTAACAAGACTTCAATTATGAAACAAAAATTATACTGAAATTTTGGATTCGAAAGTAAAACAACTCTATCAACCAAACCCGCTATTGTACCTATCTTTTGCGAAACCGGATGCTGCGACCAAAAATTCAAATATCTACCCGAGAACGTCGGCTTATGATACCAGTCAAACTCTATCCTTCCATTCTCCCTAATAACTGTAACATCCAAAAAATTTAATCTCTCCCCCCACTTCCGTGGTGAACTGAAGCATTGGGTGCTGAGAGTTAAAAACATCCAAAATGCAATCAATCGAAGAAGCTGGTGCCGCCATCACTATATCGTCCACATATCTATAGTAAAAAGGCAACTGAAATTGTAACAAGGACAAAGCTCTCTCTTCCAACCTTCTCATAACTAGATCCGCGATGACTGGGGACAACGGGGAACCCATAGGAGTACCGTAACACTGTTTGTACATTATACTATCAAAAACAAAGTGGAATTCAAAACAAATTGTACTGCCTTGATAAATTCACTCTCTGGTAAACTACAATCTCCAGATACAAATCTTCAATAGTCCTTAATACAATCCATCGCATAGTCAATAGGGACGTTAGTGAAGAGATTAACCACATCCAATGACATCAAATGAAACTCATCACTCAACCGCCTACCATCCAATTCCTTAAGGCGATGCTAAAGCTCCCTGTTTTACCACATTCCTATTCGGTGAAAAATCTCTG
>NW_017297586.1:0-247 GCF_001594075.2 Trachymyrmex cornetzi
ACGTCAGTCAGTAGGTCTGTCAAAATGGCAAGGATAATTTGGAAGTATTCATCCAAGTCCTCTATCTATGTATACTTATCCAGCTGTAACTCCATTTTGGTAGTGATATTTGCGAGTAAATTCTCGTTATATGCTACTGCTTTCCTCAAATGATCAATGTGACCAATGGTTGCGTTTATGATTTTTAGTTGATTCTTCGCGACGTGTTGTAGCATTTGTTCCTTTCCTTCGAGTAATTGTAATTGCT
>NW_017297586.1:582-932 GCF_001594075.2 Trachymyrmex cornetzi
TCGAAGTATATACCGGGCGTATGCTGGAATGACTCCCACCGGTACGTATGTGCGCGTTCAGGTGTCGTTCTGTCGGTACAACTCCACATAAGACGTACCCTGTAAGATAAGGATTCATATTACTTTCCGTCTTCGAATCCTTACCTTGCGGTATGATTAACATAGCGCAGAAGAAACTCTTTTAGTCAGTACGCTCTGACTGTTAGTCCACGACTGTAGCTATCTGATTTTCTTCGTTAGTATACGCGGAGAAGACTATTTTAATATGCGTTGTCTAGTGTGTGAACGTTTGCTTGCGCCATCTACATGCGACGTCTGCCTGCGTCGCTACTGGCTGCGTGCGGCTCGCC
>NW_017297586.1:1222-1960 GCF_001594075.2 Trachymyrmex cornetzi
TTTTGCGATAATTTGATAAGGACCAAGCCATTTCGAATCGAGTTTCTTAGATCGGCCTCTCCTAACGGTTTCGTCGTACAGTAGAACCTTATCACCTATTCTGAATGTTTGTTTTCTAGCAGACTTGTCGTATTGTTTTGCTCTGATTTTTTCTTCTTGCGCGTGTTCTCGCGCTATTTGATTAGTGGCCCGTATCCGTTCACGCAACTCTTGCACATAATCATCATAAGAGTATGTTTGCCTTGGCGGCTTTGTTAGTGCCGATGGTAGGGTGGCTTGATGTCCAAACATCAACTCGAAGGGTGTCAATCCGGTCGCGGTATGCGGGGTAGTATTGTACGCGAACATTGCGTATGGTAGCCACTCGTCCCAATCAGTCTGCTCGTCATTTATATAATGTCGCAAGTATTCTGCCAGTGTGCGATGTGAGCGCTCTAATGCTCCATTGCTTTCCGGATGGTACGCCGTGGTTTGAATCTTCTCGATTTTCAACAGCTTACAAACATTTTTAAACATTTCACTCGTAAAATTGGTCCCCTGGTCCGTGAGCATTTTCTCGGGTATACCATATTCGGCGATTATTCGCGTCGCGAACGCTTTCGCTACCGTTGCTGAATCCGTGAGAATTTTCTCGGGTATACCATATTCGGCGATTATTCGCGTCGCGAACGCTTTCGCTACCGTTGCTGCCTCCTGATTTTCGATCGGGATGGCTTTACTAAGTTTTGTGAGATTATC